>NC_052475.1:19186688-19273567 GCF_009730915.1 Dioscorea cayenensis subsp. rotundata | reverse complement strand
AGTGTTCTAAGTTTTTCTAGTTTTTAGTTAGTATTTGCATGAATAAGGCCTTGAGTGGTGGTATCTTGATTCTTAGATGCTTTCTCTGTGATTTTCTTGTGGACATTGTGGTGTTATCATGTGCCTAATCATGTGTGGCAAAGAATCTTGGTCATTTGAGCTTGTTTTTCCATGTTTTCTTTGGTTAAAATTGCATTGTTAGGCAGGCTCTGAATGTATATTTGTGTTCAGGAATTTTCTGCAGAGTGTGCAAATTTTCTAAGTGTCCAGAGAAAACACACGCCCATGTGGAATTTTCGCACTGGTGTGTGTTTTCGTTTAGAGCTCATCCAGAGAAGGCAAAAGGGCATGGACTCGCCCCTGTTAGTGACCTTGTGAATTTCCCCACGGGCGTGTGTTTCTCTGTAGAGAATTTCTCTTCCATCCCCAGAAGACATAGGAGCGTGCTGCCCCTGTGAATTGCCCAATAAGGATCCACGTCCATGTGGAATTATCACACAGGCGTGTGAAACACTTAGAGAATTTTCTCGATTGGATAGAGAAGCCACAGGGGCGTGCGTCTGCCCCTATTGGTCTCTCTTGGGGAGTCACACGGGCATAGGTAATTTCCACACACCCGTGTGGATGCACAAAAACTCAAGAGCCACTGGTTTTCTTTACAATCTCTTATGTTTTCTTCATCTTTACACTCCAAATCACTCAGAGAACACCCTTACACTCTCATGACCTCTCACCATCATTTTAAAGGGTTGTTACTTGAGTTTTCTGGCTATTTTCTAGTCTCTCATTCTCATTTCATCGGTAAGCTTTTCTTTCTCTTTTCTTCGCCAAATCTTTATTTATTTTGCAGCACCAGCGTCATCTTCACCAGCAGCGGCAACAAATGTACCAGCAATTGACACCTACACTTGAGTCGTCTTTATCTTCTCTGTTCTTATTTTTTGCATTTTTTTTCATTTTATTTTTGATTTGTATGCTCAGAAAAGATCTTCCTTCTGAGTTTATGGATTAGTTTTGTCTCGAGTTGTATTTCATTGCTCTATTTTTTTAATATATTCGAGTTGTTTTTGTTTATTGAACTTCACTGAACCCCCTTGTGTATGCGTGCAGATGGTCTTGTCAGTATGAAAATTAAGGATTAGTTATAGACACGGTCAATGTGTTTTACACTTGGCCGTGTGTGTTTCACAACCCATTGGAATTTAACTCCCAAGGAATTAGCTCCATCAAACGCAGCACTAGGAGTCAGGGGGGTATTGTTTCAATTGCCCACTCCCACATGTGTTCCAAATTGTATTACTTTTATTGTGCTTGCATGTGTACATTGAGGGCAATGTACATTTTAAGTGTTGGGGGGGAGGGGAAGTTCACATTGCACACGTCTTTTACACAAGTTTTTGATTGACATACATGCTCTAGTTCTTGCTTGAATTTCTAGTAATTTTTGCCCAATTGACACTTGTTGCACTACTCACTCATTAAACTCTTTTGCAAACTCAAGTTTGATGTTAAAGGGACTAGTTTTAGTTTTATTTCTTATGGAATTTTGTTGAAAAAATGAAAAATGAAAAGAAAGAACAAAATAGTTTTGTTGTTTAGTTGTGCTTGTTGGGTGGAAAGAGCTACCACCTATGATGTATGAAGTTACTCTCATAAGTCGGATACTAGTTATGCCTTAATGAGAGAAAGAGCTATCTCATGGGATGTCTGAAAGCTACCACCCGAGTAGAAAGAGCTACCACCTTGAAAGTGTGAAAGCCACCTTAGCGGCAGCTTTGGAAAGGGCTACGTTAGAGGATGTGTGAAGCTGCTACCCTTTTTGAATTTTTGTTACCTTTTATAGATAAATGAGTCCCTTGTACATAGAACTTTGAGGAGTATACTTTGGGTTGACTTGAGTGAGTTCACACACTTACACGATTTCGGGTTTGTTGTCCTTTTTTATTCAAGTTTTTAGCTAGAGCATTGATTTTTTGTATTTAGTGTTGAAATTTCCCATACTTGTAGAATGCTCTCTTTGTATGCTTTGGTGAACCTAAGGCCAAGCACTTCCAATATTTCCTTCATATAGGCATACAATTTTTTAATTTTTTTTTAGGACAAGCAAAAGCTTAAGTGTGGGGGAGTTTAATAAGTGCTTGTGTGTTAAGAATGCGAAGTGTTCTTTCCTTACAATGAGCATTACTTTTATCAGGTTTAAGCACTAATACACGTGTATTTGTGTTCTTTTGCTCAGGTAGGGTTGTGAAGACATGATTTAAGAAAAGAAGTCAAAAGTAGATCGCGAATGCAATATTTGATGAAATCTTGGAAGGAACAAACGCGAAGACACAAGTTGCGCTCAAAGATACGTGAATGTGTGCCAACCTCCATGTATTCAAGCAATTACGATGATTTGGAGGGGCGCAAGGGCAATCACATTTGCGTATCCCGACTTGTGCATTATTAGCAAGATCCTCACCAATGAACCCGTTTATTGAAGAAACGACGTGATCTACGGCATAAACGTGTGCCCATTTATGTTGCCTCGATGAAAAGTGGATTCGGGAGTGTTTTTGGAGGCATAAACGCAATCTATAGCAAAAGGAGTGCTGCAGCATGTTAATGTAGTAATTTATTGTAGCAGTTACTGTTCACAGCCCCGCCGAAAATCAAAAATTCAGAGAATCCACATGCCCATTTGGAAATTCCACAGGGGCATGTGGAACATCGACACGCCCGTGTGGATGCCCGATTCCAGCCATTTAAAAGCCGCGATTCAGCCCTGATTTATCCATCTTTTCCCCGTATCTTTTCTTCCACCTTTCCCCATCTTTGGAGGCCCCGGTGGCTAGGGTTTGGAGAGGCTTTGGCAAGGCTTTAGAGAGGTTTGATGCCCTTCAACACCACGTTTCCTTCGGAAGAGAGCTATTGGGGGAGCTTTCGTCGGCACCGATCCGGGGAGGTGTGTTGTAGGTTTGACGAGGCGACCTTTGAAGAAGATACGGCCGATCCACAAGACATTCGACATGAACACAAGGGGGTTTTCATTCATGGATTGCATCTCTGTACTTTTGATTTCATTATCTATTGTATTTTGCTCCATGGAGTGCTAAACCCCTAGTGGGTACTTGGGTATTTGTGAACCCTAGGATGTATTCGTTTCATTGGATCTCTTTATTATGCTTTCAACTAATTGATGTTTATTGTGAGTTCCAATCTTGTAGGCTTGATTGTTTGAATACCCCCTAGAGTGACACTAGGGTTGAGAATTCTTGTTGGTAACTCTTGTGAGTGAGTGACACGCCACGAGATTTAGACAAAGCTAGATTGGAGAGGGTTGAGAGGGTGAGTCGAGAGGTAGCGGAGCGTCCTCTCCCCTCCGGTGTGATCTATCCTGCCTCCACATTCCAAGAGTTCTTTGCAGCCATAGTAGAGTGAATAGGCTAAGGGATGACCTTTCGCTGGGTCTTAGTTGCGAGTGCAACGTAGTGAAGTGTTGAAGTGATTTTAGCACCTAGTGCTTAATTGTGGTTAGGGACCTTCCACATGGACTAAAGGGTTAGGTCTATATATAGGAATAGGGTTTATCATTTGGAATCCCTAGAACTCCTTGCAATTCTGTACGAGTGTGAGATTGAGAGGTTATTCAATTTCTCCTCTGACACATGTATAGAGTTAGGCATGGTTGACCTTAGATTTGGGACCATCTATTAAAGGATCTCCATGACTCATTAATACATTAGTTACAAAGCATAATAGGGGGTTTTCCACTTGAAATGTTTGTCCTAGGTGGAACAATATCTGGGTACCCCATTTATCGTCGATTGCCTCCCCATTCTTTTACTTGCGCCTCCTTTATCTTTTCTGATTTTTCGTTTGCATTGAGTTTGTTTTCACATCACCTTCAACATATTTTCATTCTAGTTAAATAGCAATCTTGGTGGTTCTACGCACTATTCCCTATGGATTCGACTACCCTCTCACCGTGGTATTATTATTTCGACATCCCTGTAATTGCCATTTACACGCATATTCGGACGTGTCAGCAATATACTGTAGGAGTTAAACCTTCTATTACGCTTTCATTAATTGGTGTTTTATTTGAGTTCCAATGTTGAATACTTGATTCACTGAATCCTCCATTAGAGTGACACTAGAGTTGAGAGTTTGACAAGATCCCCTTGCTTATATCCCGCAAGTGCACGGGCTTGTCGAAGTAATAATCTCGGGTGAGCGGGGTCGAATCCACAGGGAGTAGCTAGTAAAGACACTTAATTTGATTCTTAGCTATGTGAAGTATCAACAATGATAACTGTGGTAATGATTCAATTCTCAAAAATTAAAAGCAACAAGTAAGAGAGCAAAAGTAAGGAGGAGGCAAGGCAATCAATAAAGATGGGGTACTCGGATGATACTTCACCTAGGATAATCGCTTCAAGTGCAAGAACTCTCTATTATGCTTCCTAATCAATGTAATGGTGAATCGTGGAAATCCTTACATACATAGTCCCAAATCTAAGGTCAACTATGCCTAACTCTATACATGTCCCGGAGGAGAAATCGAACAATCTCAACACCTCGCACTCGCATAGAGTTGCAATGAGCTCTAGGGATTCCAAGTGATAAATCTCTTCCTAGATTTAAACCAAACCCTTTGGTCCAGGCGGAAGGTCCCTAGCCACAATTAAGCCCTAGATACTAAGATCACCTCAACGCTTCACTCCATTGCACGGGCAACTAGGCCCTAGCGGAGGTTCATCCCTTAAACCATTCACTATATTATGGCCGCAAAGAACTCAAGGAACGAAGGTAGAATCTATCACGTCAGAGGGGAAAGGGGACGCTCATGTACCTCTCGACTCACCCTCTCAACCCTCTCCAACCTAGCTTTGTCTAACGCTCGTGGTGCATCACTCACTCACAAGGTTACCAACAAGAACTCTCAACCCTAGTGTCACTCTAGGGGAAATGTTCATACAATCAAGCATTCAAGGTTGGAACTCACAATAAGCATCAATTTATTGAAAGCATAATAAAGAAGTTCAATGAAACGAATACATCCTATGGTTCACAATCACCCAAGTACCCACTAGGGATTTAGCTCTCTATGGAGCTAAGTACAATCAAAGAAATCGAATGTAAAAGCAATGAATCCACAAAGAAACCCCCTCGATTGTAGTGTTGATAGTTTTGTGGAAAGTCCTCTACTCGTCGTCCAAGGATTCCTTCGTCCGGTATAGGATACGCCTCGATCGAAGCTCCCCTACCAACCTTCTTCCTAATGGAATCACGATGTCAGAGCCGTAGAACCTCTCCAAAACCTTGGCCAATACCCCTCGAAACCCTAGCTGAAGCCCTCTCGCAAGTTGGGGAAAAGATGGAGAAAAGAATACCAAAATCGGGGCTGAATCGGCTTTAAATAGGGCTGGAATCGGCAACTCCACGGGCATGGACGGTACACGCGCCCATGTGGAATTTCCACAGGGTCGTGGATAATTTCCACACGCCCGTGTGGATTCTCTGTTTCTCTGATTTCTCGGGCGGCTTTGAACAATGCTGCTACAGTATTTGCTACATTGTTGCTACAGTGCTCTGCTACAGCCTTCGACCTGAATGACTTCCCAATTCCATACTTTCATCGGGGTAACGCAAACGGGCACACGTTCACGTCGTGAATCACTTGCTTCTTCAATGATATATATGTTGGTGGGGTTCTTGTTCTTGTATGCATAAGACATAATGCTCGAGTGTGCCTGCCTTTGTGCCCCTCCAAATGGATGTACTCACTCGAATGCGAGGAGGTTGGCACACACTCTATCATCTCACACCTGTCCTATGTCTTTCGCGTTTGAACCTTAGTAAGATCTCCTCCAAAATAGGTGCATTATGATCCACATTGGCCCATTTTCTTCATACTCGGCCTCACAACCCTACCTGCATAAAAGTAACATAAAAACACACATATTAATGTAAAAAACTGAGAAAAGTAATGCTCAACATAAGGAATGAACGCTTCGCATTCATATCGCAGAAGCACTTATCAAACTCCCCTACACTTAAGCTTTTGCTTGTTCTCAAGCAAACATTAAAACATTCTGTGCATCAATGAAGAAAATATTGAAAGTGCTTGGCCTTAGGTTGACCAAAGTATACAAAGACAAGTAAGGAAAATTTCAACACTAAATAGGAAAAATCAATTCTCTAGCTAAAAACTTCAATCAAAAAGGATAACAAACCAGAATTTCGTGCAAGTGTGTGAACTCACTCAAAACACCCCAAGTTATACTCCTCAAAGTTCTAAGTCCAAGGGACTTATTTATCTACACAAGTGATAAAAATTTTAAAATATGGTTGATAAGTGCTTGAGTGAACATGTTTTTATGCGTGTTTTACATACATTGAGCATCATATTTTATACGGTTTATGTCTCATTTCGTGTATTGGGTGTTCTTTTATGCATATAGGTTGTGAAGGCATTGGGAATTCAAAAGGGAGCGAAGATAGGCTATCATGGCATAATATTGGGAGTTCTTGTACAAATCAAGTTGGAAGACACAAGAGGAGTTCGTGTATGAGGAGATGTGTGCCAACTTCCATAGTTTTGCAAGCCAAGTTATTAATGGAAGGGCACAAAGGCAGCCATGTCTCCACATTCCTCCTCTTTGTAAAGATTTCAAGACCTTTCAAGACGCATTGATGAAGGAAAAGCCGTATAGCCTACCATATGATCGTGCGCCCGATCGTATGGCCTCAAGAGGAGAATGTTTATAATCGAGTTTGTGGAAATCACTGTAGAGCAGAATTCATTGCTCACGCGCCGCGTGAAATTCCAGCACCACGCGGGCGTGGAAAATCCACGCGTGGGGACGTGACGAGCGATGGAGGCTATACACCCCTGGCCAATTCTAAAGGGACTTTTACGGAGCTTTGAGCATAGACATTGAGAGAGAGGCGGCTAGGGTTTGAGAGAAGGTCTTCGCCCGATTGATAGGGAGTTCTTCACCAACTTTGATAGATTCCTTCTACGTCATAGCATTTTTGGAGAGCCATTGGCGACCTAGCTCGGAGAGGAATCCTTCAAGCGAACTACCAATCAAGGCCAATCCGAGTGGGGGGTTTTCTCTATGGGTTTTATTGCTTTTTCATTGTATTCATTATTGTTTTTGTAACTAGGCCCATGGAAGGGCTAAACCCTAATGGGTATTTGGGCATGTGAACCCTAAGATTTATATTTTTTTGGATTGATTCTCTTAATGTTTCTAGTTTAATCCGAGTTGTCTTGAGTTTTAATCTTGTGATTTAATTGCTTGCTAGTGTTGTTAATCCTTGTGGTTGATTTACATTGCATGATTTAATACTTTAATGTGAGAGGTCTCCATTAGAGTTAGATTTCCAAGATTAAAGAGGGTTGAGAGGGTGAGCCTTGAGATGGAGGAGTGTCCCCTTTCCCTTTCGATTGAGTGTTTCCTATCTCCGTATTCCATATTCTCTTTGTAACCATATTTGGTGTGAGGCGTGAGGTTGCTCGATTTCTCCGCCGGGACCTAGTAGGGGGTTAGGATCCTTCGCCGGGAATTAGGGTTGGATCTACATTTAGGAATCGGTTTCACTCTTAGGTTTCCTTAGAGCATATTGCGGTCATATGGGGTGTGAAGTGTTGAGATTGGTTGATTTCTCCACCGGGACCTTGTAGGGGACTAGTGCCTTTTGCTTGGAGACAAGGATTAGTTATCGTTGGACTACCTCGACTCATTAGACTCGATTCTAGAGCATTTCATGAATCTTGAGCTTTAAAGAAGATCTTAGGGGGATCATTGCCCGAATACCTCATCCTTAGTGATTGAGACTCTTCTACTTTATTTCTTGCATACTTGTTTGCTTTGCTTGCAATTAGTTCACTTCATTATATTCATTGATTCCGACTAGATAATTGAGAAGTGGTTATTACTAGTACTTCTGTTCCCTGTGGATTCGACTACCCGACTCACCGGGTAATTATTACTTCGACACCCGTGCACTTGCGGTTTACGCACGCATATTCGGACGTGTCAAGTTTTTGGCACCGTTGCTGGGGAACGGGATATTAGGAACACTAGGACTTGATTACTTTAGTCATTCACATTTTTATTTGTTTTTCTATTTCATATTTCTCTCTTTCGCCGTTCTCATTGTTTCTTTTTATTGATTTCAACTTCAGGTTATGACCCGAGGGAATCCTTCGACATTGGTTGAAGAGGATCCTGAAATTGAGCGAAGATTTTGTAGAAGGGGCAAGGAACCTGTACAAGAACAGGACTCTCCAGCTGAAATAGATATTGAAAGATCAGAAAATATGGCTGAACAAGAGGGGCAACAAAGGACATTATCAGATTTTGCTAGGCCTACAATTCGTGGGACACAGTCAAGCATTGTTAGGCCACCGGTAGCTGCCCAAAATTTTGAGTTAAAGCTGGGTTTCATTCAGATGGTTCAACAGTCTGCACAGTTCAATGGGTTAGCCGATGAAGACCCAAATAGTCATATTGAGAACTTCCTCGAAGTTTGTGATATGTTGAAGATCAATGGAGTCTCAGATGATGCAATCCGATTGAGAGCATTCCCTTTTTCATTGAAGGGAAGAGCCAAGCAATGGCTACATTCATTGCCATGAGCTTCTATCACAACGTGGGATGAGCTGGTTGAGGCTTTTCCTCGCAAGGTATTTTTCCTCCGGGAAATCGGGCTAAGCTTCGCAATGAAATATCTTCGTTTGTTCAGATAGAGCTTGAATCCTTATTCGAAACTTGGGAGCGTTTCAAAGACCTTTTGCGGAAGTGTCCACAACACGGGTTCCCCGAGTGGATGGTTATTCAATCATTTTTACAATGGGTTGAACTCGAGTACCAAGCAACTCCCTTGATGCTCGCTGAGGGGAGGACAATGGGAAACAAAACCTCCGAGCAAGCCCGACAACTAATTGAGGAAATGGGATTGAATAGCTACCAATGGAATGCAAGAGAAAAGAAGAAGGTGGCCGGGATTCATGAGATTGATGCGGTTACATCCTTAGCAGCCCAAGTCGAGGCACTAAGCAAGAAGTTGGATACTTTGACTTCATCGAAGGTAGCCGCAATCACAAGTTGTGATGGTTGTGGGGGTGCACACATGCCATCCGATTGCCCTATCTCAATTACCACTTCAGCTCCAATTGAACAAGTTGATTTTGTGGGTAATTCAGGAAGAATACAAGGGAATCCCTACAGTAATACTTACAACCAAGGGTGGAGAAACCACCCAAATCTCTCATGGGGAAATCAAGGGCAGCAAAAGGGCGCTGCTCCACCTGGATTTCAGCAAGCACCTTCGATTCCGGAAAGAGTTTCAGAATTGGAAAGGGTTTTGTCGAAGTTTATTCAATCAACCGACACAAGGTTCCAAAACATAGTGGCAACACTCCGTAATCACACCGCTTCTTTACATAATTTGGAGAATCAAGTTGGGCAAATAGCAAAATCATTAGCAGAAAGACCTATTGGAAGCTTGCCGAGTAACACCGAGACCAACCCAAGAGAACAAGTGAAAGCAATCACCTTGAGAAGTGGTCGAGGGCTACAAGAAAATGTTGCTGCTGAGAATAATTCTGAAATTCTTCAAGCCAAAACCCCCACTGGGAAGACTGCTGAAAATTCACAAGAACAGCCAAGGGATAGGGTGCAAGACAAGGAAAAGGGGCCAGCTGTGCCTTCCACTTCTTTTTCTCCAAGAATTCCCTATCCGGTGCGTTTGAAGAAAGACCAAGTTGATGAGCAAAACAGGAAATTTCTGGATCTATTCAAACAACTACACATAAACATTCCGTTTGTAGAGGCGTTGTCTCAAATGCCTCGTTATGCAAAGTTCTTGAAGGACCTCTTAACCAACAAGAGGAAGATGGAGGAAAGTGTGGCTGTGGTATTAGAAGGTAATTGTTCGGCAATGCTTCAGAAAAACTTACCAAACAAAATGAAAGATCCGGGGTGTTTCATCATACCATGTGCAATCGGAGGTTTGGGGGAAGAAAAAGCTTTGGCCGATTCGGGAGTTAGTATTAATGTTATGCCATATACATTATTTCAGAAATTGGGTTTGGGAGAGCCACGTTTGACCCGCATGACTTTGCAGCTAGCCGATCGTTCCGTTCGTCATTCTAGAGGTATAATCGAAGATGTTTTGGTGAAGGTTGACAAGTATATTTTTCCTGCAGATTTTGTTGTGTTAGATGTTGATGAAGATGCGGAGGTGCCATTAATTCTGGGGAGACCGTTCCTACGCACTTCCAAGGCCCTCATCGACATGGATGGCGGTGAGATGACATTGCGTATTGGAGAGGAAAAGATCACATATCGCCTTGCCGAAGCAATGAAGCACTCTCTTGACTTTGATGATAATTGTTATTTTATTGATGTCAATGATGAGATTTCTAATGAATACTTGCAGGAATTGTTGCATCCGGATCCATATGAGGAATGCTCGGACATGGAAGAGGTGCAATTAAAATTTTGTACGGAACAAGTCCTCAAGGAGCAACCACAAGGAGGATTCATGGAACGGATTTTTAGCCGAGTCAAGAGGTCGAGACATCGTCGCTGGAAGCACTCCCACACAATAGGAGGCAAGCACACACAAGGAGAACGCGACATTCCCTCATTCGGTAACTTGGTTAAGAGCTTTTCCTTGAATATGCAGAAACTCTGTCCATCATGTGTGCGAGGTTGCTAAGAAGGAGGTTTTTCCATCTTTACGATCCACCATAAGGTAAGGGACGAGTACGTCAAGCTTAGTGACGTTAAACAAAGCGCTTCTTGGGAGGCAACCCAAAGTTTTTTTAGTTAGTTTTTAGGCGTGAAATTTAATTTCTGCGATAATAAGTTCATGAGTGTGTGCCTTGATCAATTTTTTGTTGTTTCTTTCGGTGTTTTTCATGAAATTTTTCGGTGATATGCATTATTTTTCATGTGTATGACATGGTTTAGGGTGTTTCCAATGATAAATGTTGAAAAGTTGGGGTAAATTTGGAGTTTTAGGCCTTTAGTGGACTGTCTGCAGAAATTCTGCAGCCCATGTGGCCGCGTGGAATTTCCACGCGGTCGTGTACAGTACCCACGCGGGGGAGTGGAAAACCCACACCCCCATGTGCCTATAAGAATGTGAAGGGGCACTGTTCATCATCTTCCATTTTTAAAGGACCCTTTCATCTTCCACTTTTTCACTCCTATAAAACTCAAGTTTTGATCTCTAAAACCAATTGTTTTCAATTCCTTGGGGGATTAGATGTGATTTGCCGGAGTTTGCACCGATTTTTCTTCTCCAATTTGTTCCAGTAAGCTCTCACTTTCTCCCACCCTTTCCATGTTCTTCAAGGTCATTTTCATGGAGTTTTCATGGTATTTGTGTGCTAATTTTCATAGGAAATCATGTTAGACACCTAATGAATGCTTGAGAATAATTTATGTGAGGCGTAGGAGTCCAACTCCGGCGAAATCGCCGGAGTCGGGCGCCCACGCGGGCGCTGCGACCGCCCACGCGCCGTGGCTGCCGCACGTGCCAGGAGCCACGCGCGGCCGCGTGGCACCCGTTGGCGAGACGGGGCCCCGCACAAGCGCCCTGCGTGGGCGGGCGCAGCGGCGCGCAGCTCGCGGCGCAGGCCAGCCCAGGGGCGGCCCAGCGCTGGGCGCTGCCCAGTCGCCAGCTGCCGACCTGCCCAGCGCGCCGCGTGGCTCGCCCACGCGGGCGCGCGGCCACTGGCCGAGCAGAGCGCAGCGTCCCACGCGGGCGCGTGGCCTGCCCACGCGCCCGCGTGGGCTGGACAGAGGCCAAGTAGCCCTGTTTTCCCTCCAGCTCGCTGCCCTCGCGCGCGCGGTGCCCTGTTTACACTGTATACATGCCCGAATCGATGTTTTTACACGTTTACTTCGTAGATATGGCACCGCGGACTAAGAGATTGGCTCAGAAACGTCCTCGCCATGACAGGGAGCCGACTCCACCACCAGCAGTGGAATTCCCTGACCCCGTTCATCAGCAACGGTTCGAGCGTCTCCAGAATCTCAAGATTGGACTGTCACGATTTATTGACTGGGACGCACTAGGGTATATTGGTCTTGCTGAAGAGGTCAGAGAACTGGTTAGTGTGGGAGGTTACGACCGTTTGCTTGCTATTCAGGAGCCCGTCAGACGAGATACTACCTTGGAGGTTCTTGCCTCGTTTTTCTTCGATCGTGACGCCAGCTTGATACCGATTTTGACACGCGAGGATGCCATTTGTTTCCGAGCCTTTGGTCAGCCGCATGGGATGTCTTTGACCCAGTTCTCGATATATCTTGGGTTATACGATCAGGACTATACTGATACTATCGAGTACACACAGCTCCTCATCGATTACCCTCATGATATCACTGCGGGCGAGTTTTCCATGATTTATGCGGGCGTCAGGTATTCTCCCGGGCCGATCGAAGGCCTCTTGCCTCACTCGACCGGCGCATAGGCACATTCACGCAGTTCTCAGCCCGGTCGATGACGAGGTCGGGAGATGGTACTTGGTTCACTTCAGCAGACGGATCTTTTATACCTCCATTCCATGGTCCATGGAGTCCCTCTCCACCTAGGATATGTGGTCGCCGATTACTTTTCGCCATCAGAGTGAGTACCTGCGATTAGGAGCATTGTTCGCAGGACCCTACATCACTCATCTTATGTTCAAGATGGGTCCGATCCGCCTCGGTCGAGGCGAGGAGAGGGTCGATGAGCTCCAGTACCATTGGGTTTGGTTACTCTCATTTTGATGGGCATTGTGAGACGTACAGGCTCAGGTGGATACGCACTAGTGGAGTCGTCATCTGAGGACGACGAGGAGCCTGTTGAGGCTACATAGGCACCATCTGCGCACCGAGCCCTGGGGATCACCGAGGCAGACCGATAGCATCCACTAATCCGAGTCATCTACCTCCTCGAGTACACCGGTGCTCGCTCGACTCGAGGCGCCGTTGCTACCATCTTGGAGAACCAAAGTGCGGATTCCGGAGCGACTTGATCGTATTCGGCAGACTCTTGACGAGGAGGTCTCATCCGCTTCATAGCCCGGCGTCCGCGCCAAAGACCAACACCGACTCCGGGATGCCGACGCTGAGGTGTCACACTCATGAGACTTTCTATTTTTTTGCATTTTATTTTTTTATGTGTTTTTTTATCTTTAGTTTGTGGACTTTTTGTGCTCGAAAGGTTTCACCTTCCGAGAGTTATCTTTATGCTTTCGCTTTTTGTTATTTGTTTGCATTCGTATTCCCTTTTCTATTTTGTTGAGATTTCATCGAACCCCTTGTATTCCGTGCGGGATTGGCCTTGAGAGTGATGTTGTTGATGTTTTTAGTCATAGACACGATCATGTGCTTTATTCCATGGTCGTGTGAGCTTCACAACCGCTATAACGCGCCCTTGAGATAGACTTCACCAAATGTCCATCGAGGGATTCAGGGAGTATTGTTTTAATTGCATTCCCGACACATGTTGCTTTCATTGATACTATTTTTATTATGCTTACATGTGTACATTGAGGGCAATGTACATCTTAAGTGTGGGGGAGGGTTCACTTTATACATGACTTATACTTGTGTTTTCATGAGCATGCTCTTGTTGCTAATGAAGGTTCACCTTAGGGTTAAGAGTTTAATTCTTAGTTTTTTTGGAGGTTGTGAACATTAGATTTTTATCATGCTCTAGTTTTTCATCCAATTTTTCTTGAATATTTTTTTGTCCGATTGCTCTTTGTGCACTTTTTCTCGCTCATTAGACCTATGAAGACTCTAGTTCATTATGTTTGGGACTTTAGTGTGCTAGTTTTTAGTTATCAAAAAATTATATTTTGGAAATTGTTTGTTGCTTGTACATAGGGGGTGGAAAGAGCTACCACTCATGATGTATGTAGCTACTCTCATAAGTCGGATACTTGTTATGCCCTAATGAGAGAAAGAGCTATCTCATGGGATGTGTGAAAGCTACCATCCTTAGTAGAAAGAGCTACCACCTCGAAAAGTGTGAAAGCCACTCGGGAGGCATCTTGGGAAAGGGCTACCTTAGAGGATTGTGTGAAGCTACTATTTTTCTTTTTGGTTCATAAATAAGTCCCGCTTTTCATAAAAAAACTTAGTAGTGGGACATAGTGTTGACATGAGTTGAGCTTTTCACACACACACGCATTCGGATTTTATCATATTCATTTTTGATTAGATTGTTTGCTAGGGCATTGATTGTTTTTGTCTAGTGTTTTATTTTCTCCATAACTTTAGAATTTCATTCTTGTACCCTCTTGGTGAACCTAAGGCCAATCACTTCCCTTTTCTTTCCATATGTTTAATGTTTAATTTTGCTTGAGGGCAAGCAAAGGCTTAAGTGTGGGGGAGTTTGATAAGTGCTTGAGTGAACATGTTTTTATGCATGTTTTACATACATTGAGCATCATATTTTATACGGTTTATGTCTCATTTCGTGTATTGGGTGTTCTTTTATGCATATAGGTTGTGAAGGCATTGGGATTTCAAAAGGGAGCGAAGATAGGCTATCATGGCATAATATTGGGAGTTCTTGTGCAAATCAAGTTGGAAGACACAAGAGGAGTTCGTGTATGAGGAGATGTGTGCCAACTTCCATAGTTTTGCAAGCCAAGTTATTAATGGAAGGGCACAAAGGCAGCCATGTCTCCACATTCCTCCTCTTTGTAAAGATTTCAAGACCTTTCAAGACGCATTGATGAAGGAAAAGCCGTATAGCCTACCATATGATCGTGTGCCCGATCGTGTGGCCTTAAGAGGAGAATGTTTATCATCACGTTTGTGGAAATCACTGTAGAGCAGAATTCATCGCTCACGCTCCCGCTGCGAAATTCCCAGCGACGCCGCGTGAAAATTCAGCGGCAGCTCACGCGGGCGCGTGGGGGCACGTAACAGACGTGATGTGAGGCTATAAATACACCTTTTGGCCGATTCTAAAGGGACTTTTTGCGGAGCTTTGAGCATAGACATTGAGAGAGAGGCGGCTAGGGTTTGAGGAGAAGGTCTTCGCCGATTGATAGGGAGTTCTTCACCAACTTTGATAGATTCCTTCGACGTCATAGCATTTTGGGGAGCCATTGGCGACCTAGCTTCGGAGAGGAATCCTTCAAGACGTAGAACTACCAATCAAGGCCAATCCGCGTGAATTCGAGGTGGTTTTCTCTATGGGTTTTATTGCTTTTCATTGTATTCATTATTGTTTTGTAACTAGGCCCATGGAAGGCTAAACCCTAGTGGGTATTTGGGCATGTGAACCCTAAGATTTATATTTTTGGATTGATTCTCTTAATGTTTCTAGTTAATCCGAGTTGTCTTGTGTTTTAATCTTGTGATTTAATTGCTTGCTAGTGTTGTTAATCCTTGTGGTTGATTTACATTGCATGATTTAATACTTTAATGTGAGAGGTCTCCATTAGAGTTAGATTTCCAAGATTAAAGAGGGTTGAGAGGGTGAGCCTTGACATGGAGGAGTGTCTCCTTTCCCTTTCGATTGAGTGTTTCCTATCTCCGTATTCCATATTCTCTTTGCAACCATATTTGGTGTGAGGCGTGAGATTGCTCGATTTCTCCGCCGGGACCTTGTAGGGGGTTAGGATCCTTCGCGGGAATTAGGGTTGAATCTACATTTAGGAATCGGTTTCACTCTTAGGTTTCCTTAGAGCATATTGCGGTCATATGGGGTGTGAAGTGTTGAGATTGGTTGATTTCTCCACCGGGACCTTGTAGGGGACTAGTGCCTTTTGCTTGGAGACAAGGATTGGTTATCGTTGGACTACCTCGACTCATTAGACTCGATTCTAGAGCATTTAGTGAATCTTGAGCTTTAAAGAAGATCTTAGGGGGATCATTGCCCGAATACCTCATCCTTAGTGATTGAGACTCTTCTACTTTATTTCTTGCATACTTGTTTGCTTTTCTTGCAATTAGTTAACTTCATTATATTCATTGATTCCGACTAGATAATTGAGAAGTGGTTATTACTAGTACTTCCGTTCCCTGTGGATTCGACTACCCGACTCACCGGGTAATTATTACTTTGACACCCGTGTACTTGCGGTTTACGCACGCATATTCGGACGTGTCAGCATGTGAACTCTAAGATTTATATTTTGGATTGATTCTCTTAATGCTTCTAGTTAATCCGAGTTGTCTTGAGTTTTAATCTTGTGGTTTAATTGCTTGCTAGTGTTGTTAATCCTTGTGGTTGATTTACATTGCATGATTTAATACTTTGATGTGAGAGGTCTCCATTAGAGTTAGATTTCCAAGATTAAAGAGGGTTGAGAGAGTGAGCCTTGAGATGAAGGAGTGTCCCCTTTCCCCATCGATTGAGTGTTTCCTATCTCCGTATTCCATATTCTCTTTGCAACCATATTTGGTGTGAGCCGTGGATTGCTCGATTTCTCCGCCGGGACCTTGTAGGGGGTTAGGATCCTTCGCCGGGAATTAGGGTTAGATCTACATTTAGGAATCGGTTTCACTCTTAGGTTTCCTTATAGCATAATGCGGTCATATAGGGTGTGAAGTGTTGAGATTGGTCGATTTCTCCACCGGGACCTTGTAGGGGACTAGTGCCTTTTGCTTGGAGACAAGGATTGGTTATCATTGGACTACCTCGACTCATTAGACTCGAGTCTAGAGCATTTAGTGAATCTTGAGCTTTAAAGAAGATCTTAGGGGGATCATTGCCCCAATACCTCATCCTTAGTGATTGAGACTCTTCTACTTTATTTCTTGCATACTTGTTTGCTTTGCTTGCATTTAGTTCACTTCATCATATTCATCGATTCCGACTAGATAATTGAGAAGTGGTTATTACTAATACTTCCGTTCCCTGTGGATTCGACTTCCCGACTCACCGGGTATTTATTACTTCGACACCCGTGCACTTGCGGTACACACACGCATATTCGGATGTGTCAATGGTAGTAGCTTCACACATCCTCTAAGGTAGCCCTTTCCAAAGCGGCCGCTAAGGTGGCTTTCACACTTTCGAGGTGGTAGCTCTTTCTACCCGGGTAGTAGCTTTCACTCATCCTACGATATAGCTCTTTCTCTCATTAGGGCATAACTAGTATCCGACTTGTGAGAGTAGCTTCATACTTCATAGGTGGTAGCTCTTTCCACCCAACAAATACAAATAAACAATAAAACTATTTTGTTCCTTCTTTTCATTTTTCAATATTTTTTTTTCAATTTAGCAAAAGAAGTAAACCTAACTAGTCACTTTAACATCAAACATGAGTTTCCAATAGAGTTCAAAGAGTGAGTAGTGCACTAAGTGTAAATCGGGTAAAAAATCCTAAAACTTCAAGCAAGAACTAGAGCATGAAAACATTCAATGTTAACAATTCTCCTAGACTTAAGAATACAAACATTACAACTAAGGTGAACCGCCATTGGCTATGTGAGCATATATCAATCAAGAACAATAGAAAAACATGTGCGCATTATGAAACTCCCCCACACACACACACACTTAAGTTGTACATTGTCCTCAATGTACACATGCAAGCTCACTCAAAAATATATCATTCAAAAAAATAGATGTGGGAGAAGCAATCAAAACAATACTCCCCTGACTCCTAGTGTTGCATTTGATGAAGCTAATTCATTGGGAGTAGTGTTCCAATGGGTTGTGAAGCAAGCACGGCCAACTACCGAAGCACCTTGACCGTGTCCATGACTAAGTCTCAATTTCCAAGAAGACAAGACCATCTGCACGCATATACGAAGGGGTTCAGTGAAGTTCAAGAAAAACAAAAATAACTCGAGTGTATAAAAGATGAAGCAATGAATACAACTCGATAATGCAAAATAACATAAACTCAGAAGGAAAATCCTTTCTGAGTGAACAAGTCTAAAAACAAGAAAATAAGATAAAGTAAAATGCATGAAAGTAAAAGAAAGGTGATAAGTGCTTGTGCGATATGAATGCGAAGCATTATTTCCTTATGTTGAGCATTACTTTCCTCGGGGTTTTACACTAATATGTGTGTTTTTATGTTACTTTCGTGCATGTAGGGTTGTGAAACCAATTATGAAGGAAAGAAGCCAATGTGGATCACAATGCACCGATTTTTGACGAAATCTTGCTAAAGTTCAAACGCAAAGATATAAGTCGGGTGCGAGATGCTAGAGGGTGCGAGTCGTGTTTACAGCCGGCCGAAAATCTCAGAAACAGAGAATCTACACGGGCGTGTGGAAATTATCCACTGCCGTGTGGAAATTGCGCACGGGCGCGTGTACCGTACACGCCCGTGTAGTCACCCGATTCCAGCCCTATTTAAAGCCGATTTCAGCCCCGATTTCAGCATTCTTTTCTCCATCTTTTCCCCAACTTGTGAGAGGACTTCGGCTAGGGTTTCGAGGGGTATTGGCTAAGGTTTTGGAGAAGTTCTACGGCTCCGACATCGTGATTCCATTAGGAAGAAGGTTGGTAGGGGAGCTTCGATCGAGGCGTATCCTATACCGGATGAAGGAATCTTTGGACGACGAGTAGAGGACTCTCCACAAGACCATCGACATGACCATCGAGGGGGTTTCTTTATGGATTCATTGCTTTTACATTCGATTTCTTTGATTGTATTAAGCTCCATGGAGAGCTAAACACCTAGTGGGTACTTGGATGATTGCGAACCCTAGGATGTATTCGTTTCATTGAACTTCTTTATTATGCTTTCAATAAATTGATGTTTAGTGTGAGTTCCAACCTTGAATGCTTGATTGTATGAACATTTCCCCTAGAGTGACACTAGGGTTGAGAGTTCTTGTTGGTAACCTTGTGAGTGAGTGACACACCACTAGCGTTAGACAAAGCTAGGCTGGAGAGGGTTGAGAGGGTGAGTCGAGAAGTACAGGAGCTTCCCCTTTCCCCTCCGACATGATAGATTCTACCTCCGTTCCTCGAGTTCTTTGCGGCCATAATGGAGTGAATGGTCTAAGGGATGAACCTCCGCTGGGGCCTAGTTGCGCGTGCAATGGAGTGAAGCGTTGAGAGGATCTTACTATCTAGGGCTTAATTGTGGCTAGGGACCTTCCATCTGGACCAAAGGGGTAGGTCTATATTTAGGAAGAGATTTATCACTTGGAATCCCTAGAGCTCATTGCAACTCTATTCGAGTGCGAGGTGTTCAGATTATTCGATTTCTCCTCCGGGACATGTATAGAGTTAGGCATAATTGACCTTAGATTTGGGACTATGTATGTAAGGATTTCCACGACTCACCATTGCATTGATTAGGAAGCATAATAGAGAATTCTTGCACTTGAAGCGATCATCCTAGGTGAAGCATTATCCGAGTACCCCATCCTTTATCGATTGTCTTACCCTCTTCTTACTTTTGCTCTTTCACTTGTTGTTTTTATTGTTGAAAATTGAATCAATTTCACACTTATCACTATTGATATTCCACATAGCTAAGAATCAAATTAAGTATTTTCACTCCCTACTCTCTGTGGATTCCACCCCGCTCACCCAGGATTATTACTTCGACAAGCCCGTGCACTTGCGGGATATAAGCAAGGGGAACTTGTCAAAAAGTCAAGTGTCGGAGTCATTCTCGGGCTCCATTGCTGTTGCTGCTGAAGTGGAAGCATATAGTGGGTCCTCTGGTGCTGGGGTCGAGGATGAAGGCGCTGAAGGTACTGGCGGTGCCTGAAGAGTCCTTGGCTGCAGGACGAATGATGAAGTAACGTCTCGCTCTAGGATCTGCTGTAATATGTCGAAACGTGTCATGAACTCTGTGTACTGAGTGGCCTGCGTAGCCTTAATCTCGGCAACCTCGGCTTTGACCACTCCTATAGCATTCTCGAGCCTCTCAAAGAAATTATTGGCTCGAGAAGGTGAAAACATACGCACTGGGGATGGTTCCTCGGCCGCTGGAGGTGCCCCGGTCTCCATCGATGCGGGCTGAGGTTCGGGGGCTGCGATGCTCCGGCATCATCACCCTCATCTTTAGCTATCTATGGATATGGTAGAACTAACGCAAAAACCCCTGTCCGAACCCTGTGGACCATGCCATCAACCACATCGTCTCTAGACCCAAGTGAGCGAGTACACTCGTCTTCTCGAACCCGCGAATCGAATCCAAGAGACCCATGCCCAACACTAATCTCGTAATGTAAGGACCCGAGAAGATTGCTGCCAGTCTAGTGTACTGTCCCTGGTGTCTGATGTAATCAGCCAAGATGTGCCCTAAGTGGATCAGTACGTGCTCTACCATCGAGTACAAGTACAGCAACTCCTGGCAGCACAAGATACCAATACTATCGCCACGGCCATTCACCGACCTACTCATGATGGCGTGCAAATATCTGTAGGCAGGTCGAGAAAGGCACGTGGCCTTGGAGATCCCCGGCTCGTACTGACCATGACCACATAGCACTCTGTAAGCTCTCTGTGGGGTCAAGGTTCCAGGATAATCAGTAGGCAACTATGCATACTCCTCTGAATCTGTGAATGCCTCCTCATATAAGCCAAGTAGTATGGAAAACTGCGTAATGCTCAAACTATGGTGGCGTCTAAACACTCTGAACTGAATGGTGCCTAAACTATTGAAGCTCGCATACGCTCTATCAAACTCAAACGAGGAGAGCACCTCCAGTGCAAACTCTCGGATAGCTGGTTCTCTAATCGTCAACAACTGCCGCCAACCACCATCTGAAACAAGGTCCTCAACCTCATCAGCGAACTCATCTCCATGCTGAAGATCTCGTAATATAGTCGTGTCCAGGAATCGAGTCTGTCCGAAGCGGAGTCTCGATAAGCGCTCATAACAGGCCTGATGTTCGGGAATCGCAAATCGCATGCCCTCGGGCTCAGAGGATGACTCACGTGGCCTTTTATCAGCTTGCTTCTTTGTCCTAGGTGCCATGATCTGCCAAATTTAAACATAATTAGTAAAATAATGTTAATAAAACAATACTGCAGAAATCCACACAGTCGTGTGGAATTTCCGCACGCCCGTGTGGATTCACGGGGCGTAAGAACTGCACGGCCAGGCATCAACAATCCAAAAATACAACTCAATAATATCTCTAACTTCGCTCTAAACATAAATCATTGTTCCAATTGAAGAAACGAAGCATTATTAACCGGATTAATCAAAAGAGATCATGAATTGACGAAGAAGATGAAGAAAATGAATTTACCGACGAGCGTGTGGAAATGGACTCGGAGAATGTTGTGAGAGTGTTGTGAGAGTGTTTTCAAGTGAAAAGGAGTCATTGTTCTAAACTGGTGCAATGGACTCGGAGAATGTTGTGAGAGTGTTTTCAAGTGAAAAGGAGTCATGAAGAAGGAGAGAAATCATCCCCTTTTTATACAGAACTCGTGACTTTTGGCGTTCTGTGCATCCACACGGGCGTGTGGAAATTCCCCATGCCCGTGCGCCTCACTTCAAAAGCTCCACAGGGGCGTATGCACGCCCCCGTGCGCTCTCGGGAAAAACTCTCACTAACTTAGAACGATCTCCCACGGGCGTGCGGAAATTATCCACGCCCGTGCGCTAGACCCACAGCGGCAGATACACACCCTTGTGGCTTCCCTGGACATCCGAGAAATATATCAAGTCTTCCACACGCCCGTGCAGAAATTCACCACGGGCGTGGACATTCACAAGCCCAGTTCACAGCGGCAGCCGCACGCCCCTGTGTTTTCTCAGGATGGAGAGAGCAACCTGCAGAATTTCGCACGGGCGTGCGGAAATTACCCACGCCCGTGTGGGGTTCACAAGGTCACCCACAGGGTCGAGTCCACGCCCCTGTGTGTTCTTGGGAAAATCTGCCCAACTCTGCAGGAAGGCACATACCCGTGCAGAAATTATCCATGGGCATGCGCCAGTCGCATGGTCATCCACAGGGGCAGCCGCACGCCCCTGTGCCCTCTCTGAATGAGCTCACAGTACACATCCACGGGCGTGTGGAAATTCCCCACGCCCGTGTGTTTTCTTTGGATGACTTAGAAAAACCTGCAGGCACTACAGAACTAGTTTGAACATGTCTACACACTCAGAGCCTGCCCTATTATACAAAATTTACCAGATAAAAACACAAAATAGAACTCAAATGACCAAACTTCGCCAATTCGCAACAAAACACAAAATGAATACTTTTTTTTTAAAAAAAAAAAGCCCAACATAAAATCGCAGCACAAGCACTCAAAAATGTCAACATCAACACTTAACAATTTATTCATGCAAACAAACTAAACTAAAAGGTATGAAAATAGTAAACACTTGGGTTACCTCCCAAGAAGCGCTTGTTTAACGTCACTAAGCTTGACGTATCTTTCTTACCTCACGGGGGTTCATGAATGAAGGTTGCCCTCTTACCCATAACTTGAAAGCATGATGAGCAAAGTCTCTTGAGGATAGAGGGTGTACTATCGGGCTTCAGACCACCTAGGAATCGTTCATCCAACTTCGTTGGCTCATGTACGTCTCCAATAGTCTTGGGGCATTTTCGGTGGCGTCTCCTAGCCCTCTTCATTTTCTGGAGCACATTCCTCAAGATCCCCGGGGTAGATGTTTCCTCTCCATTCGAACCAAGCATCATTACTTCTTCATTGTTCTCCTCTTGGTTGAACAAACCTTCATACGGATCCGGGTTGAACATTTCCTGTATATATTCATCAATAATCTCATCAGTAGTGTCTAGAAAATGCAAAGTGTCATCAAAATCGAGAGAATGCCGCATGGCATCAGCAAGGCGGTAAGTGAGCTTATCGTCTCCGACACTCAATGTAAGCTCTCTGGCGTCCATGTCAATCAATGCTTTGGAAGTCCGCAAGAACGGTCTCCCAAGTATCAAGGGTACATCTGCATCCTCATCGACATCTAGCACTACAAAGTCAACCGGAAAATGTACTTGTCCACCTTGACAAGCACGTCTTCAATGATGCCTCTCGGATGTTATACCGTTCGGTCCGCCAATTGTAAAGTCATCCGAGTAGGCCTAGGCTCACCCAAGCCTAGCTTTTGGAAGAAAGTATATGGCATGACGTTGATACTTGCCCATGAATCCGCCAGTGCCATTTCCTCACCTAAGTTGCCGATGTTACACGGAATAATGAAGCTTCCCGGGCCCTTCTTCTTGTTCGACATGTTCTTTTACAACACCGCCGAGCATGAAGCATCAAGCACCACTAAAGCACTCTCCTCTAATTTCCTCTTGTTGGTCAATAGGTCTTTCAGGAACTTCGCATACTTAGGCATTTGTGCCAAAGCCTCAACAAAAGGAATATTGATGTGGAGTTGCTTGAACAAACTCAGGAACTTCTTATACTGCTCATCCCCTTGGTAATTCTTCAATCTAGAGGGATAAGGGATTCTTGGCTTGAAAGGTGGGGGTGCCACCTCTTTCTCTTTGTTTGCTCCCTTCTCAACCTCTACAAACCTCGGGAGCGTGTTCTTTCAGCTTCTCACTCGGAAGCCTCCCTTCAACCTCACAACCGCTTCTCAAAGCGATCGCCTTCACATGTTCTCTCGGGTTGGTTTCCGTGTTACTTGGTAAACTCCCATGTGGCCTTTCGGAGAGAGATTTCGCAATTTTCCCCACTTGATTTTCAAGATTGTGGAAGGAGGCGGTGTGATTGCGAAGTGTAGCCTCGACTGATTCAAACCTTGTATTTGCCAATTGAACAAATCTAGCCAAGTGCTTCTCCAAATCCGTCATTCGGGTTTCCAAACCTGAAATTCTGTTTTCCACTTGAGGGACTTGTTGTTGTTGTTGGAACCCCGATGGCCCCATGGTCTTCTGTGGTCCTTGATTACTCCATGAAAAGTTGGGATGATTCTTCCATCCTGAATTGTAGGTGTTGCTGTATGGATTCCCTTGAGGTCTCATTCCATACCTACAAAGTCAACATTCTCAACTGAAGAAACATCACCAATGACGATTGGGCAATCGGAGGGAGCATGTCCTCCACCACAACTGGTGCAATTGGTCACGACCGCAACTCTATTCGAAGCTATAAGATCTAGCTTCTTACTCAAACTCTCCACTTGGGCCGCCAATGAAGTTACCGCATCAATTTCATGGAGACCGGCCATTTTTTTCTTATCCCTAGCGTTCCACTGGTAGCTATTTAACCCCATTTCCTCAATCAATTGACGAGCCTTGTCGGGGATTTTGCTACCAAAGGTACCTCCTGCCGCCGCATCCAAGAGTTACCTTGTACTCGGGTTCAAACCATTGTAGAAGGTTTGAACAATCATCCACTCCGGGAATCCGTGTTGCAGACACTTGCGCAGGAGTTCCTTGAACCTTTCCCATGTCTCAAATAGAGACTCCAACACTGAAGGTCTGGCATAATCGGATAGTGTTCGTTGTTGATCATTTTGTTCTGCCATGTTGTCAGATCCTTCTACTTCTAAATCAGCTGGATTAGGATGTTCTTGTACAGGTTCTTTCCCTTTCCTTCGAAGTGTACATTCAAGCTCAGGGTCTCCTTCAATCAATATTGATGGATTCCCTCGGATCATAACCTGGAGCTGCACCAAAAGAAAAGAAAAAGAAAATCAGAACGATGATAGAATAAGAAGATATGAAATAGAATGTGTAGTGAAATAGCTAAGAAAACAAAGTGCAAAGTATCTCTAAACGCCTAACTCCTCGGCAACAGCGCCAAAAACTTGACAAGATCCCCTTGCTTATATCCTGCAACTGCACGGGCTTGTCGAAGTAATAATCCCCGGTAAACGAGGTTGAATCCACAGGGAGTAGGGAGTAAAGACACTTAATTCGATTTTTAGCTATGTGAAGTATCAACAATGATAAGTGTGGTAATGATTCAATTCTCAGAAATTAAAAGCACCAAGTAAGAGAGCAAAAGTAAGGAGGAGGCAAGACAATCGATAAAGATGGGGTACTCGGATGATACTTCACCTAAGATAATCGCTTCAAGTGCAAGAACTCTCTATTATGCTTCCTAATCAATGCAATGATGAGTCATGGAAATCCTCACATACATAGTCCCAAATCTAAGGTCAATTATGCCTAACTCTATACAAGTCCCGGAGGAGAAATCGAATAATCTCAACACCTCGCACTTGCAAAGAGTTGCAATGAGCTCTAGGGATTCCAAGTGATAAATCTCTTCCCATATTTAGATCTAACCCTTTGGTTCAGGCAGAAGGTCCCTAGCCACAATTAAGCCCTAGATACTAAGATCACCATAACGCTTCACTCCATTGCACGCACAACTAGGCCCCAGCGGAGATTCATCCCTTAAACCATTCACTCTATTATGGCCGTAAAGAACTCAAGGATTGAAGGTAGAATCTATCACGTCGGAGGGGAAAAGGGACGCTCCTGTACCTCTCGACTCACCCTCCCAACCCTCTCCAACCTAGCTTTGTCTAACGTTCGTGGTGTGTCACTCACTCACAAGGTTACCAACAAGAACTCTCAACCCTAGTGTCACTTTTGGGGAAATGTTCATACAATCAAGCATTCAAGGTTGGAACTCACAATAAACATCAATTTATTGAAAGCATAATAAAAAGTTCAATGAAACGAATACATCCTAGGGTTTAAAATCACCCAAGTACCCAGTAGGGGTTTAGCTCTCCATGGAGCTAAGTACAATCAAAGAAATCGAATGTAAAAACAATGAATCCATAAAGAAACCCCCTCGATGGTCGTGTCGATGGTCTTGTGGAAAGTCCTCTACTCGTCGTCTAAGGATTCCTTCGTCCGGTATAGGATACACCTCGATCGAAGCTCCCCTACCAACCTTCTTCCTAATGGAATCATGATGTCGGAGCTGTAGAACCTTTTCAAAACCTTGGCCAATACCCCTCGAAACCCTAACCGAAGCCCTCTCGCAAGTTGGGGAAAAGATGGAGAAAAGAATACCAAAATCGGGCTGAATCGGCTTTAAATATGGCTGGAATCGGGCAACTCCACGGGCGTGGACGGTACACGCGCCAGTGTGTAATTTCCACACGAGCATGGATAATTTCCACATGCCCGTGTGGGTTCTCTGTTTCTCTGATTTCTTGGCCGGCTTTGAACAGTGCTGCTACAGTGACTGCTGCAGTCCTTGCGCTACAGTCTTTAACCTGAATAACTTCCCAATTTCATACTTTCATCGGGATAACGCAAACGGGCATACGTTCACGTCGTGAATCACTTGCTTCTTCAATGATATATATGTTGGTGGGGTTCTTGTTCTTGTATACATAAGATGGAATGCTCGAGTATGCCTGTCTTTGTGCCCCTCCAAATGGATGTACTCACTCGAATGCGAGGAGGTTGGCACACACTCTAGCATCTCACACCTAACCTATGTCTTCGTGTTTGAACCTTAGCAAGATCTCCTCCAAAATAGGTGCATTATGATCCACATTGACCCATTTCCTTCATACTCGGCCTCACAACCCTACCTGCATAAAAGTAACATAAAAACACACATATTAATGTAAAAAACTGAGAAAAGTAATGCTCAACATAAGGAATGAACGCTTCACATTCATATCGCACAAGCACTTATCAGAGTTCATATTGGTAATCCTTGTGAGTGAGTGACACACCACGAGGGTTAGACAAAGCTAGTTTGGAGAGGGTCGAGAGGGTGAGTCGAGAGGTAGCGGAGCATCCTCTTTCCCCTCGGATGTGATTTATCCTACCTCCATTTCCTTGATCTCTTTGTGGTCATAGTAGAGTGAATGGGCTAAGGGGTACCCTTCCACTGGGGCTTAGTTGTAGAGGCAATGGAGTGAAGCGTTGAAGTGATTTTAGCACCTAGGGCTTAATTGTGACTAGGACCTCTCACCTGGACCAAAGGGTTAGGTCTATTTCTAGGAAAAGGGTTTACCACTTGGAATCCTTAGAACTCCATGCGATTCTATCCGAGTGTGAGGTGTTGAGATTATTCGATTTCTCCTCCGGGACATGGTATAGAGTTAGTCACAATTGACCCTAGATTTTGGACCGTGTATTGAAGGATTTACACGACTCATTATTGCATTAGTTGGTAGGCATAATAGTTGGTTTTGCACTTGAAACGATTAGCCTATGCGGAACAATATCCGATTACCCCATTTATATCGATTGCCTTATCTCTCATTTACTTGTGTTTTCTCTCTTGTTTCTTTTATTCTTGTTTACATTACACATCTTGTGAACACAATTATTATTCATCTTCACTTGGTTAAGAAACAATTTAAGTATTTTTACTCCCTACTCCCTGTGGATACGATACCCACTCACTTGAGATTTTATTACTCGAGAAACCCATGTAGTTGTAGGATATATGCTAGGGGCATTGTCAATAGACTACATTTAAATACTTTTGAATTAGCCTTTATTTATACAATGCGAGATAATTATTTCTATGCCTTTATATACATTTAGTAATTGGCACATCCAAAAAAGGTCTTTTAACATATTCAAAATCATTTAGAAATAAATAATTAAACTTTTAAGACTAATATATATGCCATAATATGCGTGGTGTTATATATATAGGTGAGGTTTTCAAATAATTACAATATCAACAAAGCCAGCCTTGATAAATAAAAAAATCTATCATAAATAAAATTCAGAAAACCTTAAATATAGACATTTAATTCTATTAACTCATACAAAACCTAGATATATATATATATATATAGGGAAGTAACTATTACTCTTTCTATAGCTTGCATATCCCCCTAAAATCACTACTAGTTTGGGTGTCCCTAAAAGGTCCCTCCTTTTATATATATTTTTCTTTCTCATTCCAGATGCTTTTAATGGAGGAGAAGATGTTGTTAAGTGGCATATGAAATTACCATTCTACCCTTGCTCCTTATACCCATAATGGCTAGTGTTTGAAATGACGGATAACCCTCCACCCGCATTGGGAACCACTTGTGGGCGGTTAGTTGGTTGGCTGCCCAAAATGTTGGGATGGGAGATAGAAACCCCTGCTTTGCTGAAGCTACACCACTTCGCCTTTGATAAACTCCTAAATGTGTGTATTCTATATGTATTTATGTTGTATTGTTTTTGTATAAATCACTGAATTATTGTCGTTTGGTGGTTTAATTGGTCTTAATCATGTTACAAGTGTTGAGGATACCCAGGTGAGCTCGACAACGCAAAAGAGAAGGAAAAAGACACCGAAATAGCATTTTAGGGACCCGGGTAGTGTAGCACCACTATAGCAATTACTGTAGCACCATTATAGCATTTTTTTGTGAAATACTGAGACTCTAACGGGCTTCTTCATGAGCTTGAGCGAGGCCATGAAGCCATCCCGAGAAGGTCTTTAAAAGGACTTTTAGGGCTTTTTGTGAAAATTATTGAGCACTTTCTTCTCCTACCTCCATCATTCCTCTCCATCCTCAAAATCAGGGGTAAAAAAGAGTGAAGAAGACATTCTTAGGCAAGTAAATCAAAGGAAGAAGTAAGATCCTGCAAGGCCTCCCTTCATTTCCCCATGGTTTAAGCCTCTAGAGGGCAAGGAAGCCATCACTTTGGTAGCATCGTTGGAAGCTTCCCACAGCTTGTCTCTCCGTATTCATCACTTGAGGGAGATCTTTGTTGCTTTATTTAGTTGTTTTTTATGGATTTGATCATGTATTTTCTTAGTATGAACAACTACATCCCAAGGTCAGTCGGTGTTGGTGATCCTTGGGGTGAACTTCTGTAGTTGGATGCTTCGATTTATTCTATTGCATTTGGTGTGTTTGTGATTCATGCTTGGTGTACTTTGATGTATTGATATGCATGAGAACTTTATATGTTGATTTCTAGGTTGTACTTAATTGCGTGACCAACACCCTTATACTAGACACACCTAGCCTGGAAGGGATACATGTACAAATTTGCCAGGGCCATTGGGTATTTTGTGTCCCTCCAACAATTAGGGTTGGACCTAGTTTGAGTATCGGTCGTAATTAGAGAATTCCTTGCTTGTAATGCAAATGTAGGAGGATTTTATTGGAAGAAATTCTGTATCAATATTCATACCAGATTAGTGGTTAAATGCCTTCTCTATCGGGTTGACCTACCTTAGGATTCTCTTGGTCCAAACCACGAATTGCAATATAGTTGCAGCATCCTTCTCACTTTAGTAGCCCCAAGGGAATCGACATCCGTGACTAGCTACATCCCTTGATTTTTACCCCTGCTTTGCCTCGACTGTAGGTACACATCACTGAAATTTGTTGGCTAGATAACACGCGAAAAGGAAGTATGGGTAGCTTCTCAGGCCTTGAGAATTTGATCCTCTCGTGCTTGCACGAGAGGTATTACTTGATGACACCGTGAACTTGCGTGTGTCACACTTGCCTTCTTCTTATTGTGTTGAAAGGCCCTGGAGATCCCTGACACACCAATTTGTATGCTTGTTCCGTAAGTGCACATGTGTTAGAGTAATAAAATATTCAGTTAGTTAGGTAGTTGAATTCACGGGGAACCGAAATATTAGTAATAACCACTTCTCAGTTATCTAGTCAGAATCAAGATTGTGATGCAATAAACTCAATTGCTAGAATACGAATATCGCAAGCAAGCAAAGGGAAAGTAAAGTAAGGAAAGTCTCAATTAATAAAGATTAGGTACCCGGGTAATGCTCTCCCTAGGATCTAACAGGAAGCACAAGATCTACTAAATATTTCTAAAACCAAGTTAGATGAGCTGAGGTAATCTAAGACCAATCGTCCCTATCTCCAGGCCACCGATACAAGTCCCCTACGAGGTCCTAGTGGATAAATTGCTCAATCTTAACACCTCAAACCATATATGACCATAATAAACTCTAGGGATACCTAGGAGTACAACAGATTCCTATAGATAGATCTAATCCTACTTCTCAATCTCATGCCTCACACCAAATATGGTTACATAAAGTCTAGCAAATACAAAGATCGAAAGCACTCATAAGAAGGAAAAGGGGACACTCCACTATCTCATCACGCATCATCTCAATACTCTTTAATCTTGGAGTTCTAACCCTAATGGAGACCTCTCTCTCACTAAGGCAACAGATTATGCAATACTAATCAATCACAAGGATCAATACAACATGCAAGCATTGAGAAAACAAGATTAAAACTCAAATAAAATTGGATTTAATAGAAATCATAAAGTTATTTGACACACCCTTGCGTGTGACCGGCAAGTGCACGGGTTTATCAAAGTAATAATACCCCGGTGAGTGGGTAGTCAAATCCACAAGTAATAGTGATCAGAAATACAAAGATTGCTACTTAACTAAAGTGAAGATGAATCGATAGTGGTGTGAACAAAATCAATATGAAAAGGAATAAAGAAAATAAGAAATACAGGCGCAATAATATGAGAGGAAAGGCAATCGATAGAAAGTGGGGTACTAGGACATTGCTCCCCCTAGGATTATTGCTTCAAATGTAAGGCCAACTATTATGTCTACTAACTAATGTTTAACAAGTCATGAAAATCCTAAAATACATGATCCCAAACCTAAGGTCAACCGTGACTAACTCTATACTATGCCCCGGTAGAGAAATCAATCAGTATCAACACCTCACACTATGAATAGTTGAAAGAAGCTCTAGGGATTCCAAGTGATAAATCCTATTTCCTAATATAGATGTAACCCTTTGGACCAGGAGAAAGACCCTAGTCACAATTAAGCCCCAGCCATAAGGATTACTTCAATGCTTCACTCTGTTGCTCGCGCAACTAAGCCCTAGAGGAGTTCCTCTCGTAGCACTTTACTCTATTGTGACCGCAAAAAACTCTTGGAAAGTCGAGGTAGGATTAATCACAACAAAAGAGAAAGGGGATGCTCTGCTATCTTTCGACTCACCCTTTCGACCCCCTCCAATCTTGTTTTTTGTAATCCTCATGGTGTGTCACTCACTCACAAGGACTATAATGTAGACTCTCAACCCTAGTGTCACTCTAAGGGAGAAATGATTCAATAAGCATTCAAGATTGCAAGTCAATTAAAAACATCAATTAATGAAAGCATAATAAAAGATCTATGAAACAATAATATCCTAGGGTTTATAAGCCCAAGTACCCACTAGGGGTTTAGCTCTCCATGGAGCAAGATACAATCAATAATGAAATCAAAAGTAAAGAGATGCAATCCATGAGTAAAACCCCCTTGGTATTCATCACACCTCACTAAAGGTTCCCTCATCAAGCACCTCACCGAATCGATGTTGCCAAAAGCTCCTGCAAAAACTATCTTCTGATAGAATCCGGTGCTGGAGGCCATAGAACTACTCCAAAAACCTTGCCAAAGCCTCTCTAAACCGTAGCTGTAGGCCTGTCTAAAGTTGAGGAAAAGATGGAAAGGAGGATTATCAAATCGGGTGAAATCGCTTCTTTATATACAGCTGGAATCAAAAATCCACACGGGCGTGTGCAATTTCCACACGGTCGTGTGAAATTTCCACACGTCCGTGTGAATTTGTAGAACTTGGTTTTTTAGCAACTTATGAACAGTAACTGTTGCAGTAAATTCCTATAATGATTTACTACAGTTACCTGCTACAGTTCTCCACCAAAAAACACTCCCGAATCAACACTTTTCATCAAGACAACATAAACGGGCACACGTCTATGCCATAGATTGAGTCGCTTCTTGATAAGCGCTTGTGCGATATGATTACAAAGCGTTCATTCCTTATGTTGAGCATTACTTTTCTCAGTTTTTTACATTAATATGTGTGTTTTTATGTTACTTTTATGCAGGTAGGGTTGTGAGGCCGAGTATGAAGGAAATGGGTCAATGTGGATCACAATGCACCTATTTTGGAGGAGATCTTGCTAAGGTTCAAACACGAAGACATAGGTTAGGTGTGAGATGCTAGTGTGTGTGCCAACCTCCTCGCATTCGAGTGAGTACATCCATTTGGAGGGGCACAAAGGCAGGCACACTCGAGCATTCCATCTTATGCATACAAGAACAAGAACCCCACTAACATATATATCATTGAAGAAGCAAGTGATTCACGACGTGAACGTGTGCCCGTTTGCGTTACCTCGATGAAAGTATGCAATTGGGAAGTTATTCAGGTCAAAGACTGTAGCAGAGCACTGTAGCAATTAATGTAGCAGCACTGTTCAAAGCCGACCGAGAAATCAGAGAAACAGAGAATCCACACGGGCGTGTGGAAATTATCCATGCCCGTGTGGAAATTCCGCACGGGTGCGTGTACCGTCCACGCCCGAGGAGTTGCCCGATTCCAGCCCTATTTAAAGCCGATTCAGCCCCGATTTTGGTATTCTTTTCTCCATCTTTTCCCCAACTTGCGAGAGGGCTTCGGCTAGGGTTTCGAGGATTATTGCCCAAGGTTTTGGAGAGGTTCTATGGCTCCGACATCGTGATTCCATTAGGAAGAAGGTTGGTAGGGGAGCTTCGATCGAGGTGTATCCTATACCGGACGTCGAGAGGTACAGGAGCGTCCCCTTTCCCCTCCGATCTGATAGATTCTACCTCTGTTCCTCGAGTTCTTTCCGGCCATAATAGAGTGAATGGTCTAAGGGATGAACCTCCATTGGGGCCTAGTTGCGCGTGCAATGGAGTGAAGCGTTGAGGTGATCTTAGTATCTAGGGCTTAATTATGGCTAGGGACTTTCCGCCTGGACCAAAGGGTTAGGTCTAAATCTAGGAAGAGATTTATCACTTGGAATCCCTAGAGCTCATTGCAACTCTATGCGAGTGTGAGGTGTTGTGATTATTCGATTTCTCCTCCGGGACATGTATAGAGTTAGGCATAGTTGACCTTATATTTGGGACTATGTATGTAAGGATTTCCAAGACTCACCATTGAATTGATTAGGAAGCATAATAGAGAGTTCTTGCACTTGAACCGATTATCCTAGGTGAAGTATCATCCGAGTACCCCATCTTTATCGATTGCCTTGTCTTCTCCTTACTTTTGCTCTCTTACTTGTTGCTTTTAATTTCTGAGAATTGAATCATTACCACAATTATCATTGTTGATACTTCACATAGCTAAGAATCGAATTAAGTGTCTTTACTCCCTACTCCCTATGGATTCGACCCCGTTTACCCGGGATTATTACTTCGACAAGCCCGTGTGACACGCGTCCGAATATGCGTGTGTGTACCACAAGTGCACGGGTGTCGAAGTAATAAATACCCGGTGAGTCGGGTAGTCGAATCCATAGGGAACAGGGCTACTAGTACTAACTTCTTCTCTGCTATCTAGCCTAATGATAATGGGATAGTGTGGTGATCTATTGTGCGAAGAGATGAACACTGGAGACGAATATGCAAGGGTAAAATGGAAGAAGAATCTCAATCAGTAAAAGTGGGGTATTCGGGCAATGCTCCCCCTAGGATTCAGGTATTAGGTACCGGATAAGCAAAGTGTTTCTATGATGAGTAAGTTAAGTCGTGGAAATCCAAACATAATCGGGTCTATCTCTAGATCACCGATACTAGTCCCCTACGAGGTCCCGGTGGAGAAATCGCTCAATCTCAACACCTCACACCACATATGACCGCAAAGCACTCTAGGGATTCCAAATTGTGTATCCAATTCCTAAAGATTGATCCAACCCTAATTCCCGGCGAAGGATCCTAACCCCCTCAAGGTCCCGGTGGAGAAATCGAGCAATCTCACGCCTCCCACCAAATATGGTTGCATAGAGCTTAGGGAATGGAGATAGAATACACTAATCGGAGGGGAAAGGGGATACTTCACTATCTCATGATTCACCTTCTCAACCCTCTTCAATCTTGAGGTTCTAACCCTAATGGAGATCTCTCTCCCACCAAGGCAACAAATCATGCAAACCAAATAACCATAGGATCAATAAGGCAAGCAAGCATTAAACAATCAAGAATGAAACTTAACCAAACTCGGATTAAATAGAAATACAAAGCAAATCCACAAAAGATGAGAATCCTAGGGTTCACAAGCGCAAATACCCTCTAGGGTTTTAGCCCTCCATGGAGCAACATACAAAACACACCATCAATGAATGAAAGTACATTAAAACCATAGAAATAAACACCCTTATATATGAACTGATGGCCTTGATGGAGAGCTTTGACGTCTTGAAGGACCCACTCCGAAGCTAGGTTCACCGGTGGCTTCCTTTATGCTATGACGGAGGAGGAATCGATCAAAGTTGGTGACGAAGCGCCTCCAAAGCCGCAAAGACCTCCTCTCCAAACCCTAGCCGTCTCACCCCTCAAGAGCCGCACAAAAAGATGAGAAAAGAAATAGGGCAAAACGGCTATTTATAGGCCTTAGATCGCGTCTGTCACGTGCACTCACGTGCCCGTGTGGATTTTCCACGCACCCGCGTGGGCTGCAAGAATTTCCACGCGACGCGTGAACAGTAATTTTGCTAAAGTGAACCGCTACAGTACTTTCACAAACCGCGATCCGAACACTCTTCTCTTAAGGCCGCATGTCCGGGCACACGTCCATGTGGTAGGCTATAAAACTTTTCTTCATCGACGTATCTTTGAGAGGTCTTGCAATCTTCACAAAGAGAAGGAATATGAAGATGTGGCTGCCTTTGTGCCCTTCCAAATAGTGAATTGACTTGAATCTTCTTCGAAGTTAGCACACATCTCCACGTTTATGAACTGCTCTCGTGTCTTGATCCTTGAATTGAACAAGAACTCCCAACATTGTGTCTTTATAGCCTATCTTTGCTTCCTTTTTACTCTTTAAAGCATTCACAACCTATATGCATAAAAGAACACCAAATACACAATATGAGACATAAACCACAGTAAAAATGATGCTCAATGCATGTAAAACATATATAAAAATATGTCTACTCAAGCACTTATCACCGTGCACTTACGGGATATAAGCAAGGGGATCTTGTCAAGTTTTTGGCGCTGTTGCCGGGGAGTTAGGCGTTTAGAGATACTTTGCACTTTGTTTTCTTAGCTATTTCACTACACATTCTATTTCATATCTTCTTATTCTATCATCATTCTGATTTTCTTTTTCTTTACTTTTGGTGCAGCTCCAGGTTATGACCCGAGAAAATCCATCAATATTGATTGAAGGAGACACTGAGCTTGAACGTACACTTCGAAGGAAAGGGAAAGAACCTGTACAGGAATAGTCTAATCTAGCTGATTTGGAAGTAGAAGGATCTGACAACATGGCAGAACAAAATGAGCAATAACGAACACTATCCGATTGTGCTAGACCTTCAGTGTTGGGGACACAATCGAGTATTGTGCGTCCCCCAATTACAGCTCAGAATTTCGAGCTAAAGCTGGCGTTCATCCATATACTGCAGGAGTCTGCACAATTCAACGGTTTGGCAGATGAGGATCCAAACAGTCACATAGAGAGCTTCCTCAAGGTGTATGACATGCTGAAGATAAATGGTGTGATGGATGATGCCATCAAGTTGAGAGCCTTCCCATTTTCCTTAAAGGGGAAAGCGAAGCAGTGGCTATACTCATTACCTAGAGCATCAATCACTACATGGGAGGAGATGGTAGAAGCTTTTCTAGCCCATTATTTCCCTCAAGGAAAATTAGCAAAGCTTAGGAATGAGATCTCATCCTTTATGCAGTTGGAATTGGAGTCTCTATTTGAGACATGGGAAAGGTTCAAGGAACTCCTGCGCAAGTGTCCGCAACACGGATTCCCGGAGTGGATGATTGTTCAAACTTTCTACAATGGTTTGAACCCGAGTACAAGGCAACTCTTGGATGCGGCGGCAGGAGGTACCTTAGGTAGCAAAACCCCCAACGAGGCTCATCAATTGATTGAGGAAATGGTGTTAAATAGCCACCAGTGGAATGCTAGGGAAAAGAAAAAAATGGCCGGTTTCCATGAAATTGATGCGGTAACTTCATTGGCGGCCCAAGTGGAGAGTTTGAGTAAGAAGCTAGATCTTATAGCTTCGAATAAAGTTGCGGTCGTGACCAATTATACCGGTTGTGGTGGAGGACGTGCTCCCTCCGATTGCCCAATTGTCATTGGTGATGTTTCTTCAGTTGAGAATGTTGACTTTGTAGGTAATGGAATGAGACCTCAAGGGAATCCATATAGCAACACCTACAATTCAGGATGGAAGAATCATCCCAACTTTTCATGGAGTAATCAAGGACCACAGAAGACCATGGGGCCATCAGGGTTCCAACAACAACAACAACAACAAGTCCCTCAAGTGGAAAATAGAATTTCAGGTTTGGAAACCCGAATGACGGATTTGGAGAAGCACTTGGTTAGATTTGTTCAATCGGCAAATACAAGGTTTGAATCAGTCGAGGCTACACTTTGCAATCACACCGCCTCCTTGCATAATCTTGAAAATCAAGTGGGGAAAATTGCAAAATCTCTCTCCGAAAGGCCACATGGGAGTTTACCAAGTAACACGGAAACAAACCCGAGAGAACATGTGAAGGCGATCGCTTTGAGAAGCGGTCGTGAGGTTTAAGGGAGGCTTCCGAGTGAGAAGCCGAAAGAACACGCTCCCGAGGTTGTAGAGGTTGAGAAGGGAGCAAACAAAGAGAAAGAGGTGGCACCCCCACCTTTCAAGCCAAGAATCCCTTTATCCCTCTAGATTGAAGAATGACCAAGGGGATGAGCGAGATAAGAAGTTCTTGAGTTTGTTCAAGCAACTCCACATCAACATTCCTTTTTGTTGAGGCTTTGGCTCAAATGCCTAAGTATGCAAAGTTCCCGAAAGACCTATTGACCAACAAGAGGAAATTGGAGGAGAGTGCTTCGGGTGGTCTCGGATGCTTCATGCTCGGCGGTGTTGCAAAAAAGAACATGCCGAACAAGAAGAAGGACACAGGAAGCTTCATTATTCCGTGTAACATCGGCAACTTAGGTGAGGAAAATGGCATTGGCGGATTCAGGGGCAAGTATCAACGCTCATGCCATATACTTTCTTCCAAAAGCTAGGCTTGGGTGAGCCCTAGGCCTACTCGAGATGACTTTACAATTGGCGGACCGAGCGGTATGACATCCGAGAGGCATCATTGAAGACGTGCTTTGTCAAGGTGGACAAGTACATTTTTTTCTCGTTGACTTTGTAGTGCTAGATGTCGATGAGGATGCGGATGTACCCTTGATACTTGGGAGACAGTTCTTGCGGACTTCCAAAGCATTGATTGACATGAACGGCGGAGAGCTTACATTGAGAGGCGGGGACGATAAGCTCACTTACCGCCTTGCTGAAGCCATGCGGCATTCTCTCAATTTTGATGACACTTTATATTTTCTAGACACTACTGATGAGATTGTTAATGAATATATACAGGAAATGTTCAATCTGGATCCGTTTGAAGGTTTGTTAGACCAAGAGGAGAGCAATGAAGAAGTAATGATGCTTGGTTCGAATGGAGAGGAAACATCTACCCCGGTGATCTTGAAGAATGTGCTCCGGAAATTAAAGAGGACTAGGAGATGCCACCGAAAATGCCCCAAGACTATTGGAGACGTACATGAGCCAAGGAAGTTGGACGAACGATTGCTAGGTGGTCCGAAGCCCGATAGTACACCATCTACCCTCAAGAGACTTTGCTCATCATGCTTTCAAATTATGGGTAAGAGGGCAACCTTCATTCATGAACCCCCGTGAGGTAAGAAAGATACGTCAAGCTTAGTGACGTTACACAAGCGCTTCTTGGGAGGTAACCCAAGTGTTTACTATTTTCATACCTTTTAGTTTAGTTTGTTTGCATGAATAAATTGTTAAGTGTTGGTGTTGAAATTTCTGAGAATTTGTGCTGCGATTTTATTGTGGGTTTTTAAAAGAATTCATTGTGTGTTTTGTTGCGAATTGGCGAAGTTTGGTCGTTTGAGTTCTATTTTGTTTTTTTTCTGGTAAATTTTGCATAATAGGGCAGGCTCTGAGTGTGCAAACATGTTCAGAAAATTTTTGCAGAGCATGCAGGTTTTTCTAAGTCATCCAGAGAAAACACACGGGCGTGGGGAATTTCCGCACGCCCGTGGCTGTGTACTGTGAACTCATCCAGAGAGGACACAGGGGCGTGCGGCTACCCCTGTGGATGACCATGCGACTGGCGCACGCCCGTGGGTAATTTCGGCACGGGCGTGTGAATCCTTGCAGAGTTGGGCAGATTTTCCCGAGAACACACAGGGCCGTGGACTCGCCCCTGTGGGTGACCTTTTGAACCACGCACGGGCGTAGGGTAATTTCCGCATGCCCGTGCGCAACTCTGCAGATTGCTTCCTCCATCCCAAGAAAACACAGGGGCATGCGGCTGGCCCTGTGAGTTGGGCATGTGAATGTCCACGCCCGTGGGGAATTTCCGCACGGGTGTCCGTAATACTTGATATTTTTCTCGGTTGTCCAGGGAAGCCACAGGGGCGTGCATCTACCCCTGTGGGTCGGACGCACGGGCGTGGGTAATGTCCGCACACCCGTGTGAGAGCAGTCAGAGTCAAAGGAGCACTTTCCCGAGAAAGCACAGGGACATGTGTATACCCCTGTGGCGCTCTCGAAGTGAGACGCACGGGCATGGGTAATTTCCACACACCCGTGGGGATACACAGAATTTTAGAGACGCGATTTACTCCTTAAAAACCTGGTGATCCGTCTCACTTTTCATCTCCAGTCACCGGAAAACGGTTCCCGTTCATCTTTCCAACCCTTCATCGTTGTTTGGAGGAATTTTCTTCACAAATCTTACCAAATTTTAGAAGTTTTCATATTCATTTCTTTGGTAACCTTTTTATCCTCTTTTCTTCTTCGCCATTTATGGTTTTTCACCGATTGAATACTTTTAAATGCGAATTTTCATGTATAATGGATGTATAGTAATGACAAGTTCCCCTTGCTTATATCCCGCAAGTGCACGGGCTTGTCGAACCCGGGGTCAAATCCACAGGGAGTAGGGAGTGAAAATACTTAATTTGATTTTAGCTATGTGGAAGATCAATTGTGATAGGTGTGAAATAGATTCAATTCTCAACAATAAAATCAACAAGTGAAATAGCAAAAGTAAGAAGAGGATAAGGCAATCGATAAAGATGGGGTACTCGGATAATGCTTCACCTACGATAATCGTTTCAAGTGCAAGAACTCTCTATTATGGTTCCTAATCAATGCAATGGTGAGTCGTGGAAATCCTTACATACATAGTCCCAAATCTAAGGTCAACTATGCCTAACTCTATACATGTCCCAGAGGAGAAATCGAACAATCTCAACACCTCGCACTCGCATAGAGTTGCAATGAACTCTAGGGATTCCAAGTGATAAATATCTTCCTAAATATAGACCTAACCCTTTGGTCCAGGTGGAAGGTCCCTAGCCACAATTAAGCCCTACATACTAAGATCCTCTCAACGCTTCACTCCATTGCACGCGCAACTAGGCCCCAGTAGAGGTTCATCCCTTAGACCACTCACTCTATTATGGCCGCAAAGAACTCAAGGAACGGAGGTAGAATCTATCACGCCGGAGGGGAAAGGGGACGCTCCTGTACCTCTCGACTCACCCTCTCAACCCTCTCCAACCTAGCTTTGTCTAACGCTCGTGGTGTGTCACTCACTCACAAGGTTACCAACAAGAACTCTCAACCCTAGTGTCACTCTAGGGGAAATGTTCATACTATCAAGCATTCAAGGTTGGAACTCACAATAAACATCAATTTATGGAAAGCATAATAAAGAAGTTCAATGAAACGAATACATCCTAGGTGCCCGTTGGTGTGCACGTTGGTGAAATGAATCAATTTATCAAGCAAACATTTACGTCGTGAATCACTTGCCTCTTCAATGATGTGCACGTTGGTGGATCTCTTGTTCTTGTATGCATAAATCAGAATGTTCGAGAATGACTGCCTTGGTGCCCCTCCAAATGAATGTGCTCACTCAAATACGAGGAGGTTGGCACACACTCTAGCATCTCACACCTGACCTATGTCTTCGCGTTTGAACCTTAGCAAGATCTCCTCCAAAATAGGTGCATTATGATCCACATTGGCTTATTTCCTTCATACTCGGCCTCACAACCCTACCTGTATAAAAGTAACATAAAAACACACATATTAATATAAAAAAACCTGAGAAAAAGTAATGCTCAACATAAGGAATGAACGCTCAGCATTCATATCGCACAAGCACTTATCAAACTCCCCCACACTTAAGCTTTTTGCTTGTCCTCAAGAAAACATTAAAAACATTACGTGCATTGATGAAGAAAATATTGAAAGTGCTTGGCCTTAGGTTCACCAAGGTATACAAATAAAGTATTCTACAAGTAAGGAAAAATTTCAACACTAAATACGAAAAAAATCAATGCTCTAGCTAAAAACTTGAATCAAAAAGGACAACAAACCCGAATTTCGTGTATATGTGTGAACTCACTCAAAACAACCCAAGGTATACTCCTCAAAGTTCTAAGTACAAGGGACTTATTTATCTACAAAAGTGGCAAAAATTTAAAAGATGGTAGTAGCTTCACACATCCTCTAAGGTAGCGCTTTCCAAAGCGGCCGCTAAGGTGGCTTTCACACTTTCGAGGTGGTAGCTTTCACTCATCCTATGAGATAGCTCTTTATCTCATTAGGGCATAACTAGTATCCGACTTGTGAGAGTAGCTTCATACTTCATAGGTGGTAGCTCTTTCCACCCAACAAACACAAATAAACAAAAAACCTATTTTGTTCCTTCTTTTTATTTTCAAAATATATATATATATATATATATATATTTGAGTTTAGCACAAGAAAATAAACCTAACTAGTCCCTTTAACATCGAACATGAGTTTCCAATAGAGTTCAAAGAGTGAGTAGTGCACTAAGTGTAAATCGGGCAAAAATTCCTAAAATTTCAAGCAAGAACTAGAGTATGAAAACATTCAATGTTAACAATTCTCCTAGACTTAAGAATACAATCATTGCAACTACTGTGAACCGCCATTGGCTATGTGAGCATATATCAATCAAGAACAATAGAAAAGATGTGCGCATTATGATACTTCCCCCCACACTTAAGTTGTACATTGTCCTCAATGTACACATGCAAGTTCACTCAAAATATATCATTCAAAAATAGATGTGGGAGAAGTAATCAAAACAATACTCCCCTGACTCCTAGTGTTGCGTTTGATGAAGCTAATTCATTGGGAGTAGTGTTCCAACGGGTTGTGAAGCTCAGACGGCCAAGTGGCAAAGCACCTTGGCCGTACCCATGACTAAGTCTCAATTTCCAAGAAGACAAGACTATCTGCACACACACATGAGGGGATTCAGTGAAGCTCAAAAAAAACAAAAATAACTCGAGTGTATAAAAGACAAAGCAATGAATACAACTCGATAATGCAAAAATAACATAAACTCGTAAGGAAAAAAATCCTTTTTTTAGTGAACAAGTCTAAAAAAACAAGAAAAATAAGATAAAGTAAAAATGCATGAAAGTAAAAAAAGGAAGGTCAAGTGTCGAAGTCGCTCTCGGGCCTCCGCCATCACTGTCGAAGTGGAAGCATATAGTGGGTCCTCCGTGCCGGGGTCGAGGATGGAGGTGCTGGAGGTATCTGGGCGGTGCTGAAGAGTCCTCGGCTGCAGGATGAATGATGAGGCAACGTCAAGCTCTAGGATCTGCTGTAATATGTCGAAACGCGCCATGAACTCGTGGTACTCGAGTGGCCTGCGTGAGCCCCTAATCTCAAAGAACCTTGGCTCGGACCACTCCTATAGCATTCTCGAGCCTCTCAAAGCGATCATTGGCTTGAGAAGGTGAAAACATACGTACTGGAGGTGGTTCCTCGGCCGCTAGAGGGACCTCGGTGTCCATCGATGCAGGCTGAGGCTCAGGGGCTGGCTGCGATGCTCCGGCGTCATTACCCTCATCCTCAGCTATCTCTAGGGCTGGTAAAACTAACGCAAAAAAACCCCCGTCTGCACCCTCGCCGACCATGCCCATCAACCGCATCGCCTCTAGACCTGTGGGAGTGGGTACACTGCCTTCTCGGCCCCGCGAATCGAATCCAAGAGACCCATGCCCAACACTAATCTCGTAATGTAAGGACCCGAGAAGATCGCTCCCGCCTAGTGTATCGTCCCTCGATGCCCGATGTAATCAGCCAAGATGTGCCCCAAGTGTATCGAAAGACGCTCTACCATCGAGTACAAGTACAAGCAACTCCCGGCACTCAAGACACCGATGATAATCGCCACTGCCATTCACCCGACCTACTCATGATTGCGTGCAAGTATCTGTAGGCTGGCCGGGAAAGGCACGTGGCCATGGAAACCCCAGGCTCGTACTGACCCTGACTGCATAGTACTCAGTAAGCTCTCTGTGGGGTCAAGGTTCCAGGATAATCAGTAGGTAACTGTGTGTACTCCTCAAAATCTGTGAATGCCTCCTCGTATAAGCCAAGTAGTATGGAGAACTGCATAATGCTCAAACTATGGTGGTGTCCAAACACTCTGAAGTGAATGGTGCCCAAACTGTTGAAGCTCGCATACGCTCTATCAAACTCAAACGAGAAGAGCACCTCCAGTGCAAACTCTCGGATAGCTGGCTCTCTAATTGTCAACAACTGCCGCCAACCCCCCTCTGAAATAAGGTCGTCAATCTCCTCAGCGAACTCATCTCCCTGCTGAAGGTCTCGTAATATAGTGGTGTCCAGGAATCGAGTCTGTCCACAGCAGAGTCTTGATAAGCGCTCATAACGAGCCTGATGTTCAGGAATAGAAAATCGCATGCCCTCCGGCTCAGAGGATGACTCACGTGGCCTCTTATCAGTTTGCTTCTTTGTCCTAGGTGCCATGATCTGCCAAATTGAAACCAAATTAGTCAAACAAGTTGATAAAACAATACTGCAGAAATCCACACGGTCGTGTGGAATTTCCGCACGCCCATGTGGATTCACGGGGCGTGAGAAATGCACGGCCAGGTATCAACAATCTCAAAATACACATCAATAATATCTCTAACTTCGTTCTAAACGTAAATCATTGTTCCAATTGAAGAAACGAAGCATTGTCGACTAGATTAATCAATAGAAATCATGAATTGACGAAGAAGATAAAGAAAATGAAGTTACCAATGAGGAGAAATGATAAAATAGAGAGTCGGCAGGAAAACTTGCTAAAATCCCCCCAAACTGCGCAATGGACTCGGAGAATGTTATGAGAGTGCTTTCGAGGGGAACGGAGTCGTGAAGAAGGATAGAAATCATCTCCTTTTTAAACAGAACCCGTGACTTTTGACGTTCTGTGCATCCACACGGGCGTGTGGAAATTCTCCACGCCCGTGTTCCTCACTTCAAAGCTCCACAGGGGCATATGCACGACCCTGTGCGCTCTCGGGAAAAAACTCTCACTGACTTAGACTGATCTCACACGGGCGTGCGGAAAATACCCACGCCCTGCGCGCCTGACTCCAGGGGAAGACGCATGCCCCCGTGGCTTCCCCGGTTATCCGAGAAAAAAATATCAAGTTAGCGCAGCGCCCGCTGCGGAATATCCGCACGGGCGCAGCATTCACATGCCTCAACTCACAGGGGCGGCCGCACGCCCCTGTGTTTTCTCGGGATGGAGGGGGCAACCTGCAGAGTTTCACACGGGCGTGCAGAAATTACCCACGCCTGTGCGTGGTTCACAAGGTCGCCCACGGGGCGAGTCCAAGCCCCTGTGTATTCTCGGGAAAATCCGCCCAACTCTGCAGGAAATCAGACGCCCGTGCCGAAATTACCCACGGGCGTGCATCAGTCGCATGGTCGTCCACAGGGGCAGCCGCACGCCCCTGTGCCTTCTCTTGATGAGTTCGCAGTACACATCCACGGGCGTGTGGCAATTCCACATGCCCGTGTATTTCTCTAGATGACTTAGAAAAACCTGCAGGCTCTGTAGAACTAATCTGAACATGTTTACACACTTAGAGTCTGCCCTATTGTGCAAGATATACCAGATAAAAACACAAAATAGAACTCAAACGACCAAACTTCATCAATTCTCAACAAAAAATATATAAAGAATTCTTTTAAAAACCCACAATAGGATCACAGCACAAGCACTCAAAAATTGAAACACCAACACTTAACAATTTATTCATGCAAACAAACTAAACTAAAAGGTACGAGAACAGTAAACACTTGGGTTGCCTCCCAAGAAGCGCTTGTTTAACGTCACTAAGCTTGACGTATCTTTCTTACCTCACGGGGGTTCATGAATGAAGGTTGCCCTCTTACCCATAACTTGAAAGCATGATGAGCAAAGTCTCTTGAGGTAGAGGATGTACTATCGGGCTTCGGACCATCTAGCAATTGTTCGTCCAACTCCCTTGGCTCATGTACATCTCCAACAGTCTTGGGGCGTTTTCGGTGGCGTCTTCGAGCCCTCTTCATTTTCCGGAGCACCTTCTTCAAGATTCCCGGGGTAGATGTTTTCTCTCCGGTCGAACCAAGCATCAGTACTTCTTCATTGATCTCCTCTTGGTCGAACAAACCTTCACACGGATCCGGGTTGAACATTTCCTGTATATATTCATCAACAATTTCATTAGTAGTGTCTAGAAAATACAAAGTGTCATCAAAATCGAGAGAATGCCGCATGGCTTCAGCAAGGCGATAAGTGAGTTTATCGTCTCCGACTCTCAATGTGAGCTCTCCGTCCTCCATGTCAATCAATGCTTTGGAAGTCCGCAAGAATGGTCTCCCAAGTATCAATGGTACATCTGCATCCTCATCAACATCTAGCACTATAAAGTCAACCTGAAAAATATACTTGTCCACCTTGACAAGTACGTCTTCAATGATGTCTCTCGGATGTCGTACCATTCGGGCCGCCAATTGTAAAGTCATCCAAGTAGGTCTAGGCTCACCCAAGCCTAGCTTTTGGAAGAAAGTATATGGCATGACGTTGATACTTGCCCCTGAATCCGCCAATGTCATTTCCTCACCTAAGTTGCCGATGTTACACGGAATAATGAAGCTTCCCGGGTCTTTCTTCTTGTTCGACAAAGCCACGGTTCAGTCCGATTTTAAGAGGATCCTTTCATCCTTCTCTCCAACTTCTCTCTATCTTTTGAGAGGCCATCGGCTTGCGTTTTGAGATGCTTTTGGCTAGTCTTTGGAGTGGCCCTACGGATTCAACACCGCGCTTCTCTTTGAAGAAGGTGTTGGGGGAGCTTTCGTCGGCACCAATCCGATGAGGTGTGCCCTAGGCCGAACAAGAGGTCCTTTGGAGAAGAAGAGGATACTCCACGAGACCATCGACATGAATGCCGAGGCGGTTTTCCTATTTATTAATTTTTTTAACTTTCGATTTCATTATTGATTGTATCTTGCTCCATGGAGTGCTAAACTCCCTAGTGGATAATTGGATTTTGTAAACCCTAGGATGTTAATGTTTGTTTGACCTTTTATTATGCCTTCCTTAATTGATATTTTTAATTGTGTTTCAATCTTGAATAATTGTTGAATGATTTCTCCCTTAGAGTGACACTAGGGTTGAGAGTTCATCTTGGTAACCTTTGTGGATGGGTGACACGTCACGATGGTTAGACAAAGCTAGATTGGAGATGGTTGAGAGGGTGAGTCGAGAGGTAGCGGAGCGTCTCCTTTTCCCTCTGGTGTGATTTATCCTACCTCCAATTCCTAGAGTTCTTTGTGGTTATAATAAAGTGAGGAACTAAAGGATGACCTGTGCTGGGGCTTAGTTGAGCGAGCAACATAGTGAAGCGTTGAAGTGACTTTAGTATCTGGGGCTTAATTGTGACTAGGGATCTTTCGCTTGGACCAAAGAGTTAAATCTACACATAAGAATAGGGTTTATCACTTGGAATCCCTAGAACTCCATGCAATTTTGCATAGTGTGAGGTGTTGAGACTAAGCGATTTCTCCGCAGAGGACATAGTGTAGAGTTAGTCAAAGGTTGACCTTAGGTTTGGGACTGTGTACTTTAGGATTTTCACAACTTATTATGCATTAGATAGGAAGCATAATAGTAGGTCTTGCACTTGAAACATTAGTCCTAAGGGGAGCATTGTCCGAGTACCCCACTTCTATCAGTTGCCTTTCCTCTCACTTACTTGGGCCTCTCATTCTTTTTTCTTTTGTTTTTGCTTACATTACACTTTATCGAAACAATTATTATTCATTTTCACTTGGTTAAGTAGCAATTTTAGTATTTTTATTCCCTACTCCATGTTGATAAGATACCCCACTCACATGGGATTTATTACTTCGACAAACCCATGCACTTGTGGGTCACACACAAGGGGCGTTGTAACTATGTCTTGGACTATTTCATTCAGTTAGCAAGGGGAGTCCCCTGCTAAACTAACATTTTGTTTTGTTTCCTTTATGGATTTACTTTTCATATTTTTAGTTCTTGTTTCTTTTATTTTGATTCAAATTTTGAGATTCACTTGTGTGCTTCATATCTCATTTAGGGATTGTGTGGTTCAATGTTCATTGGAATGCATGTGAGAGTGGTAACATCACTCTCCATGTTTAGGAAAATTAAATAAACTACCCTTAATTCTTTGTTCTCTCAATTATTCATTTTCATTGCATATGTTTGTACATTGAAGATAATGCACTATTTAAGTGTGAGTAAGGGTTTTACTTTTATTCCTTTCGCGATGAATGCTTAACTAAGGATGATCTATGATCATTTTTGATAGAAATTCGTAAGCATAGGGGAACACATGTGAGTTAGTTATTTATTTGGAGCTAAATTGTAGACTCATTCTTATTTCGAGGACCTAAGTTTCATGACATCACCCTAGGGTGGAGACACTTATTTTAGGACAAAGACCTGTCTTTAAAAGGCCTTAGTTTCTTGTTTCATTCTTGTACAAAATAAAATAAAATAAAATCAACTAGAAAGTCAGATTCCTTGTGGGATGCCAACCGGTTTTTGTAAATTTCTTTGTGAAAAGATGGTAGAAAGAGACTCGTTTATTAGGTTTTATGGGTATGTCTTTTATACAATGACCTCATTTTACGGGTCATAGGATATGATATATTAATCAAAGGGCATATATACATGATAAGTGCTTGTGTATAAGTAATATGAAGTATTCTTTTCTTACATTGAGCATCACTTTTATTAGGTTTTATCGCTCATTCATGTGTATTTGTGTTTTTTTGTGCATGTAGTGTTGTGGAGACAAAGTTGGAAGAAAGGAAACATAAGTAGATCGTGGTTGTATTTGTTGATGAAGTTCTTAAATTGAACAAACGTGAAGACACAAGTTGTGCTCAAAGATATGTGAGTGTGTGCCAACCTCCATTGTGCTCAAGTGAATACACAAGGTTGAAGGGCACAATGGCAGCCACATTCATCTATCCCAACTTGTGCAATACTTGCAAGGGCTTCGTCAGTGTGGTTCCATTGAAGACGCGACGTAATCTACCGAATGAATGTGTGCCCATTCATGGGGCCTCGATGAAAAGAGTGGATTCGGGAGCATTTTTGTGGAGTACTGTAGCAGTTACTATACCAAATCACTATAGTAGTTACTATTCACAGCTCGCAGAAAACGAATTCCACGAAATTCTGACGGGCGTGTGGAAATTTCACACGCCTGTGTGGATGCCTGATTCCAACCCCTATAAGTACTGCTCTTTGAGGATTATTAAAGGATCTTTTCCCATCTTTTGCCCATCTTTCGATGCGCTCAAGGCTAGGGTGTAGAGAAGCCTTTGCTAGGTTTTTGGAGTGGTTTTATGGCCTTCGACATCAAGTTCCTTTGGAGCAAAACTATTGGGGGAGCTTTCGTCGACATCGATTTGGCGAGGTGTGCCCTAGGTTTGACAAGGGAACCTTTGGAGAAGACAAGGCGGCTCCACAAGAGCATCGATATGGATTACAAGGGGGTTTTCTCTATGGATTGCTTGCACTTATCTTTGGTTTCATATTTACTTTTATATTGCTTCATAGAGTGCTAAACCCCTACTATGTGTTTGGACCTGTAAACCCTAGGATGATTTTGTTTCATTGACTCTTATTATATATCTTTAACTAATGTTTCAATTGAGTTCCATCCTTGAATCCTTGAATGATAAAACCCTTGGAATGACACTTCATTCGGGTTAGACAAAGTAAGGTTGGAGAGGGTTGAGAAGGTGAGTCGAGAGGTAGCAGAATGTCCCATTTCCCTTCGGATGTTGTTTATCCTATCTCCACGTCCCAAGAGTTCTTTGCGGTCATGATAGAGTGAAGTGCTAAGAGACAAACTCCACAGGGGCTTAGTTGCGCAAGTAATAGAGTGAAGTGTTGAAATAATCCTTAATACTGGGGCTTAATCGTGACTGGGGTTTTTCGCCTGGACCAAAGGGTTAGATCTATGTGGGGGAATAGGGTTTATCACTTGGAATACCTAGAGCTTCAAGCAATCCTTCACAGTGTGAGGCGTCGAGAATATTCCTTTCTGCCGAGGCATAATGTAAGGGTTAGTCACGATTGACCTTATGTTTGGGACCGTGTGTCTTTAGATTTCCATGACTAATTAAGCATTAGTTAGGAGGTACAATGATTAGTCTTGCACTTGAAAAAATTGTCCTAGGGTGAGCAATATGCGGGTACCCCATCTTTTTATTAATTACCTCTCCTTATTTCTACTGTGTCTCTTTCCTCTTTTCTTTAATTTTATTTGCATTGATATTGTTCACTCAAATCATAACTTGGTTTCACTATAGTTAGATAGTAATACCTGTGTTTCTGAGCACTATTCCCTGTGGATATGACTACCCACTCATCGAGGTACTTTATTACTTCGACAGCTCATGCACTTGCGGTACACACACGCAAGGGTGTGTCAATACATGTTAGGGAACAGTGTACCTTCATCGATCCGCTCTTGAGAACACTACATGGTCTTTAAGTCATAAGTATTTTTCTTAAGCAATTCTTGTACTCGAATCCTTCAACCTGAATTCATTATTGATCTCAGATGAATCCTTACATGCTTTGAATTATGCCTAATGTTATACATAACTAAGTGGCAAGTATGAGTATGTTTGGGCATATCGCAGTTCATGCTGAGAGATATGAGTAAAGTGAAGGGATTACCCCTCTCTGTAGCGAGATTTAATATCACTGGCCACTTGATTAGTGAGACTAAGTAGTGCATGGCCATGACCAAGGGAAATGATAAAAGTTATCATTTACATGACCTAGTCAATTTATTAAGAGATAAAGAAATTAATTATCATTAAATAAGGATGACTCGCTCCATGCCTTATGCTAATTAAGTTATTCAGTGTCAAAGAATTATATGAGGTTGCGATAGGTTCTGTTAATTCTCAAAATTGACCTTCATTCAATATTGGGTAATCATATTATCTTGCTATAGAATAATTGTGATTTATGAGCCTTAAAGTTGTTTAAGCTCATTGCCGATGTTAAATGGACCTACAGGATCATACACTTAGAATGCCGGGATCGAGGTTCACTAATTGTTACTCACTGGATCACCTGATTAGGGCTTTGGTAAAAACCCGAATTAGGTGGACTGAATAGCTTATTAGTTTTGGATCTTATTAAGTGTTAATTCAATCTAATCGATTTGGTTAATGAAAATGGTTTAATTAATCAAGTAAAGAAGTGAGTCCTAATTTGATTAGGAGTGAATGGTTTTATCATTAATTAGGGTTTTGGGTTTCCAATATAAATAGATGGTCTAACCCTTATATGAGGGAGAAATGATAGAGTGATTGAGAGATAGTCTCTTGAGAAACCTTAGCCATCACCAAACCCCTCTACTCCCTTGTGCGGTGCCCTCTACCTAGAGCCCCTTTTTTCTTCTCTACCGATCAGATCTCGAGACAAAGAGGAAATTATTTTTCTCTTGTGTCTCGTTGATCGATCTCGAGTGGTTGCTATTCAAACCGAGAAACAAGCTTTGTTTCTTGAGGTATTAGCATACCTGCTTGATTCCAAGAGACATTTATGTGTACGTGATTGTAGATGGGAGTCGCGATTCGCAGTCATTTTTTATTTTGGGGAAACAAGGCGACATTTAGAATCATCATCAAAACAAAGGTAAAACATTTAATTATCTATTTGTTTAGATTTTAATACTAGTTCTGACATATGCTAGTGTTTTATTATGTTTACTTGCGCTTAAAAATTTTGTTATCCGCTGCGTTTCAGCATGTATATTTTTTGCATGATAATTCTCTTGTTCGAGTGATAAGATCCTAATAACTACTACCCACTTAGGCTAGTTAGTTTAAGGTCTAGTTTTGTTGGTTAACTCATGAAAGCATTGGCACTCAATTTATGGTTTACACACACACAAGGCCTTTGAAGTAAGAGTGTAGCCTTTTATTTGGGCATTCTTAATTTTCTTCTAACCCCTATTTGATCCCTCTATAATTAAGAATTTCCTATTCTCTTGAGATCAGAAGTTACGCACTCATAACTTTCTTAGTGAGCTGTGTGGGTTTGTTTAAGGACAAGTAATGATTCAATTATGGGGGTATTTGATGAGTGCAATTTATATCAAGTTCTACTTACTCACAATTCATACTTTTTCTCATCTTTTGGCATTTTTTGGATATATATGTGGTACGGCATAAATGTGTGCAGTCCTGCATGTATAAGGGTCATCAAGTAATACCTCTCATGTACGCATGACATGGTCGTATTCCCAAGGGCCCCGAGAAGCTACTCTTACTTTCTCTTCGCAATGGTGTTTAACCTACAAGTCCGAATGATAGAGAGAATGTGAGGAAACTAAAGAAATACAAATAAAATGCCAATAAATAAGGCAAGATATGGGGGATAATCGGGGCATGAAGATGGTCACGGATGAGGATCCCCTCAAGGGCTACTAAGGTGTGTAGGGTGATAGCACTAACATGCAATTCGCCAGTTGGACCGAGAAAACTCTAGATTAGGTCAACCCAATGGTCATGGCAATTGACCCCTAATCCGGTATGAGTATTGGATACGGAATCTCTCCCAATCGAATTTTCCTGTGATTGCAATGAGAATAGTGGTTTTCTCAAGCCTGGGTTATAATACAAGCTAGTATTTAACCCTATGATTGGAGGGGTACAAATTCCCGATGGTCACCGCGTATTTATATGTATATTCCTTCCAAGCTTGGTGAGTCTAACACTAGGGCAATGGTCATGCAACCTAGAATTTCCTAAGAATTGATACATAAAGTTCTCATGCACACTAAGGCATTCAAATACACCGAACATGAATCATAAACAAGACAAAATGCAATAAATAGAACTAAACATCCATACAACCACAAGTTTACCCCCAAGGTTAACCTACATCCAATGACCTTGGGGTTTAGTTATTTATAATCACCAAATGCAACAAAAAATCCATGCAAACAACTAAACAAAACATAAAGAACACTCCCTCAAAGGATGAAGGCAGGAGAAGCTTCCAAGGACGCCACTCAAAGGGGTGGCTTCCAGTTGTCTTCAACCTCCTTAAATCAAGACCTAGGGATGGATCTTGCTCAAAGTTGTGCTCTCCTCATCGAATCCTCTATGGAAATACCCTCAAAACATCTCTTCTTGCTCAGATATGAAGTGATGGTGGTGAGCTCCAAGAAGAATAAGAACCTCCTTAAAAGGAACCCTAAACTTGCTTATAAAGGGATGATCTTGGGCTTGCTTGCTGGTGGCCTCATAGTCATAATACTAGCTGTGAGGGTCAAAAAGTCAATAAGTTGCTATAGTTCTACCATGTTGCTGCAGTACTCGGGCCCTAAAATGCCATTTTCGGTGTCTATGTCTACTCAAATTGCGTCCTTGAGCTCACCTAGGCTTCATTTGTACCAAAAACATGAAATTAAACAATTAAACCATAAAAAGGGTGTCGAATCCTCAATAGAATGCAATAAACATGCACATTTATACATATAAAATACTTACATTTAAACGTTTATCAATATGATGCTATTTTAGGTATGTCTCTTCATGGTACAGGATTTTAGGGTTCAGAACCCATAGGAGTGTGATAAGTGCTTGTATGAAAGTAATACGAAGTATTTTTTTTTTCTTATGATGAGCATTAATTTTATCAGATTTTAGCGCTAATATATGTGTATTTGTGTTGTGTGCATGTAGGGTTGTGGAGCCAAATATAGTGGAAGAAAGCCAAAGTAGATTGGGATTGCACTTTGTTGATGAAATCTTGGAGTGAACAAATGAGAAGACACAAGTTATGCTCAAAGATATGTGAATGTGAACAAACCTCCATGCGCTCAAGCAATTACATGGTTTGGAGGGGCGCAACGGCAGTCACATTTGCGTATTCCAACTTGTGCAATGTTAGCAAGATCTTCATCAATGTTATCCCTTTTAGAAGAGGCGACGCGATCTACGGCATAGACGCTTACCCATTTATGTTGCCTGGATGAAAACTGAGTATTCAGGAGTGGTTTTTGGAGGAGCACTGTAGCAGGTACTGTAGCAATTTAATGTTCCATCCCTATATAAAGCCGCAATTCAGCCCGATTTCATAATCTTTTTTTCCATCTTTTCTCCATCTTTTCCCCAAACTTTAGAGAGGCCTGCGGGTAGGGTTTAGAGGGGCTTTGGCAGGATTTTTGGAGTAATTCTACAGCCTCCAACAGCGCGTTCCTTTGGATGAGAGTTATAGGGGAAGCTTTCGTCGGCACTGATCTAGCGAGGTGTGCCCTAGGCTCGACAAGGGAACCTTTGATGAGGATGAAGCTACTCCACAAGACCATCGACACGAATACCGAGGGGGTTTTACTTATGGATTACATGTTTTTACTTTTGATTTCATTATTGATTGTATCTTGCTCCATGAGAGCTAAACCCCCAAAGGAATCTTGGATTTGTAAACCCTAGGATGTTATTTTGAGTGAGTGACACACCATGAGGGTTAGACAAAGCATGATTGGAGAGGGTTCAGAGGGTGAGGCGAGAGGTAGCGGAACATCCCCTTTACTCTTCAGTGTGATTTATCCTACTGATAAGTGCTTGTAGCGATAAGAATGCGAAAGTGTTCTTTCCTTATGATGAGCATTACTTTTATCGAGTTTTAACACTAATATGTGTGTATTTATGTTACTTTCATGCAGATAGGGTTGTGAGGCCGAATATTAGAGAAAGAAGCCAATGTAGATCATAAATCCACCATTTAGAGGAAATCTTGAAAAGGTTCAAACGTGAAGACATAAGTCGGGTTCGAAATGCGGGAATGTGTCCCAATCTCCTAGTATTCAAGTTAGCACAATGATTTGGAGGGGCACAAAGGAAGTCACATTCAAGCATTCCGGCTTGTGCATGTATAGAAAGATCACAACCAACATGTCTGTTATTGATAAGTGCTTGTGCGATAAGAATACGAAGTGTTATTTTCTTGTGTTGAGCATTACTTTTCTCGGGTTTTAACACTAATATAGGTGTATTTATGTTATTTTTATGCAGGTAGGATTGTGAGGTCGATTATGAGAGAAAGAACCCAATGTGGGTCATAATGCACAATTTTGGAGGAAATCTTGCTAAAGGTTCCAGATGCAGAAATGTATGCCAATCTCCTCGTACTTGAGTTAGTACAACTATTTGGAGGGGTACAAGGGCAGTAACATTTAAGCATTCCAACTATGCGATCGGTTGACACTCCAAAACAATCCGCTGCTACAGTGCATACGGCCCCCATACTGGGTAGTATGGGGGTAGTATGAAATTCCTGTTTTCTTCTCTTTTCGCCCAAATGATATCTTCTTGTTCTCCATGGCTTCCTTATGCCCTACAAAGCAAATAATAGATGATTAAGTGCAAAACGGGCATCAAACCTCATAAAATACATGCAAAGTGAATATGAAATATACATGAAAACATCTACATTTAGACACTTATCAACCAACCTCTAGGGTAGCCCTTTCCCAAAATGCCTCCCGAGTGGCTTTCACACTTTCGAGGTGGTAGCTTTTTCTACCAAGGATGGTAGCTTTCACGCATCCCATGAGATAGCTCTTTCTCTCATTAGGGCATAACAAGTATCTGACTTATGAGAGTAGCTACATACATCATGGGTGGTAACTCTTTCCATCCCCTATGTACAAACAACAAACAATTTCCAATTCTTTTCTTCAAATTTTTCTGATTTTTTCTGATTTTCCTCTGATTTTTTTTTCCAAATAAAAACAGTACACTAAAGTCCCAAACATAATGAACTAGAGACTTCATAGGTCTAATGAGTGAGAAAAGTGCACAAAGAACAATCGGACAAAAATATGCAATAAAATTGGATGAAAGCTAGAGCATGATAAAATCTAATGTTTACAACCTCCAAAAACTAAGAATTAAACTCTAAACCCTAAGGTGAACCTTCATTGGCAACAAGAGCATACTCATGAAAACACAAGTAAAAGTCATGTATAAGGTGAACCCTCCCCCACACTTAAGATGTACATTGTCCTCAATGTACGCATGCAAGCACAATAATAATAATAACAATGGAAGCATAATGTGTGTGGGAATGCAATTAAAACAATACTCCCCTTAATTCCTCATTAATCATTTGGTGAAGTCTAACTCGTGGCCTTGTTGTATGGGTTGTGAAGCTCGCACGACCATGCTACAATATCACATGATCGTGTCTATGACTAAAACACCATCAACATCACTCTCAAGGCCATCTGTACGTAGACAAGGGTTCAGTGAAGCTCAACAAAATAGAAAAGATGTACGAGTTCTCATAAGTAAACACATGAAGCCCAAACTCGCACAAACAAAACAAAATACAAAGTTAACTAAAGTCTAAAAGATAAAATAAAGAAAAAATAAAAATGAAAATAAAAGTAAAGTGACAAGGTCCCCTTGCGTATATCCCGCAAGTGCACGGGTTTGTAGAAGTAATAATCCCGGGTGAGCGGTTATCGAATCCACAGGGAGTAGGGAATAAAAATACTTAATTCAATTCTTAGCTATGTGAAAGATCAATGATAAGGAATGTGATAATGATTCAATTCTCAACAATAAAAGCAACAAGAAAGAGAGCAAAAGTAAAGAAGGGGGGTAAGGCAATCGATAGAGATGGGGTACCCGGATAATGCTCCGCCTAGGATAATTGTTTCAAGTGCAAGAACCCTCTATTATGCTTCTTAATCAATGCAATGCTGAGTCGTGGAAATCCTTAATTACATAGTCCCAAATCTAAGGTCAACTATGCCTAACTCTATGCATGTCTCGGAGGAGAAATCGAACAATCTCAACAGCTCTAGGGATTCCAAGTGATAAATCTCTTCCTAATTATAGACCTAACCCTTTGGTCCAGGTGAAAGGTCCCTAACTATAATTGAGCCCTAGATACTAAGATCACCTAAACGCTTCACTCCGTTGCACGCGCAACTAAGCCCCAGCGGAAGTTCATCCCTTAGACCATTCACTCTATTATGGCCGCAAAGAACTCAAGTAATGGAGGTAGAATCTATCACACCGGAGGGGAAAGGGGACGCTCCTGTACCTCTCGACTCACCCTCTCAACCCTCTCCAACCTAGCTTCGTCTAACGCTTGTGGTGTGTCACTCACTCACAAGGTTACCAACAAGAACTCTCAAACCTAGTGTCACTCTAGGGGAAATGTTCATACAATGAAGCATTCAAGGTTGGAACTCACAATAAACATCAATTTATTGAAAGCATAATAAAGAGGTTCAAAGAAACAAATACATCCTATGGTTCACAATACCCGAGTACCCACTAGGGGTTTAGCTCTCCATGGAGCTAATTACAATCAAAGAAATAGAATGTAAAAGCAATGAATCCATAAAGAAACCCCCTCGATGGTCGTGTTGATGGTCTTGTGGAGAGTCCTCTACTCGTCACGAGGGATCCTTTGTCCGGCCTAGGATACACCTCGCCGGATCGGTGCCAACGAAAGCTCTCCCAATAACCTTCTTCCAAACGACGCGCGATGTCAGAGCCGTAGAACCTCTCCATAAACCTAGCCAATACCCCTCAAAACCCTAGCCGAAGCCCTCTCTCAAGTTGGGGAAAAGATGGAGAAAAGATTACCAAAATCGGGGCTGAATCGGCTTTAAATAGGACTGGAATCGGGCGACTACATGGGTGTGGATGCTCCACGCGCTCGTGCGGAATTTCCACACGTGCGTGGATAATTTCCACACGCCCATGTGGATTCTCTGCTTCACTGATTTCTTGGCCGGCTGTGAACAGTGCTGCTACATTATATGCTACAGTGTTACTGTAGTGCTCTGCTACAGTGTTTGACCTAAAATACTTTCATCGGGGTAACACAAACGGGCACACGTTCACATCGTGGATCACTTGCTTCTTCAATGGTGTACACGTTGGCGGAACTCTTGTTCTATGTGCATAAGTCAGAATGCTCGAGTGTGACTGCCTTTGTGCCCCTCCAAATGGATGTGCCAACTCGAATGCGAGGAGGTTCGCACACACTCTAGCATCTCATATCAACCTATGTCTTCGCGTTTGAACCTTAGCAAGATTTCCTCCAAAATCGGTGCATTGTGATCCACATTGGCCTATTTTCTTCACACTCGGCCTCACAACCCTACTTGCATAAAAGTAACATAAAAACACACATATTAGTGTAAAAACCCAAGAAAAGTAATGCTCAACATAAGGAAAGAATGCTTCGCATTCATATCACACAAGTACTTATCAAACTCCCCCACACTTAAGCTTTTGCTTGTCCTCAAGCAAAAATTAAAAAGAGAGCATTCTACATGTAAGGGAAATTTCAACACTAAATAGGAAAAATCAATGCTCTAGCTAAAAACTTGAATCAAAAAGGAAACAAAACCCAAAATCGTGTACGTATGTGAACTCACTCAAAAACAACCCAAGGTATACTCCTTAAAGTTCTAAGTACAAGGGGTTTATCTACAAAAGTGACAACAATTTCAAAGATGGTAGTAGCTTCACACATCCTCTAAGGTAGCCCTTTCCAAAGCGGCCGCTAAGGTGGCTTTCACACTTTCGAGGTGGTAGCTCTTTATGCCGAAGTGGTAGCTTTCACTCATCATATGAGATAGCTCTTTCTTTCATTAGGGCATAGCTAGTATCCGACTTATGAGAGTAGCTTCATACTACATAGGTGGTAGCTCTTTCCACCCTACAAGCACAAATAAACAATAAAACTATTTTGTTCTTTCTTTTCATTTTCCATTTTTTTTTTTTTTGAGAATTTAGCACAAGAAAATAAACCTAACTAGTCCATTTAACATCGAACATGAGTTTCCAATAGAGTTCAAAGAGTGAGTAGAGCACTAAGTATAAATCTGGCAAAAATTCCTAGAAATTCAAGCAAGAACTAGAGCATGAAAACATTCAATGTTAGAAATTCTCCTATACTCAAGAATACAATCATTGCAACTAAGGTGAACCGCCATTGGCTATGTGAGCATATATCAATCAAGAACAATAGAAAAGATGTGTGCACTATGAAACTCCCCACCACACACACTTAAGTTGTACATTGTCCCCAACGTACACATTCAAGCTCACTCAAAATATACATCATTCAAAAGCAAATGTGGGAGAAGCAATCAAAACAATACTCCCCTGACACCTAGTGTGACGTTTGATGAAGCTAGTTCATTGGGAGTAGTGTTCCAACGGGTTGTGAAGCTCACACGGCCAAGTACCTCAGTACCTTGGCCGTGCCCATGACTAAGTCTCAATTCCCAAGAAGACAAGACCATCTGCACGCATACACGAGGGGGTTCAGTGAAGCTCAATAAAGACAAAATAAATTGAGTATATATAAAAGATGAAACAATGAGTACAACTCGATGATGCAAAAATGAAAATAAACTCAGAAGGAGAATCCTTTCTGGGTGAACAAGTCTAAGAACAAGAAAAATAAAAATAAAATGCAAGAAACTAAAGGAAAGGAAAATCAACTGTCGGTGTCGCTCTCAGGCGCCGGTGCTGCTGCAGCTGCTGGTGAAGCACATAGTGGGTCTACCCATGCCGGGGTAGAGGATGGAGGTGCTAGAGGAACTGAGGGGGCCAGAGGAGTCGTCGGTGGCAATACAAATGATGAAGCGACATCTCGCTCTAAAATCTGTTGTAACATGTCGAAACGCGCCGTGAACTCTGTGTACTGAGTGGCCTGCATAGCCCTAATCTCGATAAGTGTATGGGATCATAAAGTAATACCCCTCGTGCGAGCACGAGGGGGTCATATTCCCAAGGGCCCGAGAAGCAACTCTTACTTTCTCTTCGCTATGTTGTTTAACCTCCAAGTTTGAATATGATAGTGATAAAACAAATAAACAAGTAAAATGCAAATAAAATGCTAACAATGAAGGCAAGATACGGAGGATAATCAAGGGAAGAAAGAGGTTGCGGATGAGGATCTTCTCAGGGGCTACTAAAGTGTGCAAGATGCTAGAAATAACATGCAAATGGCTAGTTGGACTGAGAAAACCCTAGATTAGGTCAACCCGATGGTCACGGCAATTAACCCCTATCCCGTACGAGTATTGGATACGGAATCTCTTCCGCCCAAATCCAAATCCTCCTACGATTGCAATGGGAAAGGTGGTTTTCTCAAGTTAGGGTTAGAATACAAGCTAATACTTAACCCTACAATTGGAGCGGTATAAATACCCGATGGTCACAGCATATTTATACGTGTTTCCCTTCCAAGCTTGGTGAGTCTAAAACTAGGGTAATGGTCATGCAACCTAGCATTACCTAAGAATTGATACACCGAATTCTCATGCATACCAAAGCATTCAATTACACCAAGCAAGGATCACAAACAAGCCAAAATACAATAGAAAGAACCAAGCATCCATACAAGCACAAGTTCACCCCCAAGGTTCACCTACATCTGGTAACCTTGGGGTTTAGTTGTTCATATTCATCAAATACAACAAGAAATCCATGTAAACAACCAAACAAAACACAAGAAACACTCCCTCAAAGAATGAAGGCCGGAGAAGCTTCCAAAGACGCCACACAAGAGGTGGCTTCCTTTGTCTTCAACCTCCTCTACACAAGCCCTAGGAGTAGATCTCACCCAAAATCGCACTCTCCTCGTCGAATCCTCCGTGGAAATGCCCTCAAAACCTTACTTCTAGCTCCGATTTGGTGTGGTGGTGGTGAGCTCCAAGAAGAAGGCCTCTTCCCTTCAAAAGAAACCCTAACAATGCTTATAAAGGGATGAACTCGGGCTTCCCTGTGGGTGGCCTCACCCTCACAATACTGCCCGCAAGGATTGTCATAATACTGCCTATAAGGAAATCCATACTTAGACTTTTTCTGAAATTTTCATGTTCCGAGTTGCTACAGTGCATGTACAGTGCCCTGGGTCCAAAAATGACGTTTTTGATGTCGATTTATTCTTACATTCCATCATTGAGCTCACCTAGGCTTCTTTTGTGCCTGAAATATGAAATAAAATGATTAAACCATAAAAAAGGCATCAAGTTCTCAATAAAATCAATAAACATACGCATCGGTATTTACAAAATACGTACATTTAGACGTTTATCAGTGTGCCAAAAGAATGTTCTCATCCAAGGTTAACCGTATGAAATTAAAGCATTTTGGAACAAGTTTTTCAGTCCTTGGTGTCATACCTGCAAATAAAGCTTCAAAAGAAGTCAATTAAGCATGAATTTGATGAGTACAGGGTTCCACACGGGCGTAGAGGGCAAGCCAAGTGCTTTTCTGGCCTTATTGGGTATCTTCCAGCCCACGCGGGCATGTGGACAAGCCACGCGCCCTCATGGGCATGTTCTGGGCTCCGCCAGGGCACCACGCAGCCGCGTGGGCCAGCCACGCGCCCGTGTGGGCGCACAGCCGCGTTGTTGGCCAGCCCACACAACCGCGTGGGCCGGCCACGCGCCCGCGTGGGCGAGTGGGCTCATGACTGGCCAGCCCACGTGGTCACGTGGGTGCGCAACCGCGCTGCTGGCCAGCCCAAGCTGCCGCGTGGGTGCCCAACCATGGCCAGAAAGCCATGGTTGGGCTCCAACGCTTCTAAAAATTTGCCATCCATGCATTCTAGACTGTTTCTATAAGATTTGCCATGAAAAATAACACTTATAAACCAATAAAACTCCATGGATTAGCAAAATAAGGGCATGGAGAAGATGAAGTTTACCGGAGCAAATCGGTAAAGGAAACTTAATACAAATGCCTAAAAAACATGTCAAAACCTCCAAAGAGTTGAAGAAAATTAGTTTTTGTGCTCAAAAGTTCAGATTCTTGAAGATGGAGAAGTGGAAGATGAAGGGTTTTAGTGATGATGATAATGAATAGTGACCCCTCACGTTCTTATAAGCCACATGGTGGTGTGGAAATTCCACACCTCCGCATGGGTACTATACACGACTGTGTGGAAATTCCACGCGACCATGTGAGCTGCAAAATTTTTGTAGACAGTCCACACAAGGCTCCAAACTTTAAATTAACACTAATTCTTCAACTATAAACATGAATTACACCCTAAACCATGCCACATACACGAAAATCAATTTAAATCACCAAAAATTTTCAATGAAAACTCCAACACCAACAAAAATTCATCAAAGCACCCACTCATGAATTTATTACTGCAGAAATGAAAATCTAAACTTGAAAACATTTAAAAACTTGGGTTGCCTCCCAAAAAGCACTTGTTTTACGTCACTAAGCTTGACGTACCTCTTCCTTACCTTATGGAGCCTTGAAAAGAGTGTGTTCCTCCCGACTAGACATTGCATAGCTACTTCTTTTAAACCAAGAATCTAGTTGTCAGGGTGAAATATTAATTGGAGAGTCCAACCATCTTACTTTTGGCCTCCAAGGAAACAATTTGGGTTGGGAATTGTCCAAGCTAAGCACAGGTGGGTCATTGGATGGCTTCAATCTCCTACCCACATCTTTTACCCTTCCCAAAACCTCTTTCTTGTGTTGTATGAGTTTATCAATCCCAAAGAGAGATGCCTGTTCCATTACCTTAGGATTTGTTTCTTCTTGTATATTTTCAACTTGAGAAGCAGCATGACACTAGCAAATCCCCTTGAAAATTTTCTCGCTCATAAGGACAATCTTCATTCACACAATACAAAATCTCAAAATTGTATTCAACTTCTTTCTTTTCATTTTCTGCACCAATGTACTCCATTTGCCAAACTTCTTCAATGTTGTTCATGACCTCATCATGTCCTGGAGACACTTACCTTGCTTGTTCAAATTCTTCTATTTCCTTAGAAAGCATGTCCAAGATCTCTCCTAATTGACGCTCAAGGTTTTTGATGGAGATCTCATGACAACTTAATGTGGCCTCAATATTTTGGAAACGAGCATCGGTTGCTTCAATAAATCTCGGTAACACTCTTTCCAACCGATGTACATCCTCTTCAACTTTCTCATCCCATTGAAGTTCTTGTTGAGGTGCTTCCCATTATTGTCCATCAATATCCCATAAGAGATTTGGGTAGATCCTTTGAGTTGGATGATATGTGGTGCGACATGGATTGTATTGTTGATGAACACTAACAAGTCGATCAATTTTTCTAGTGATAGCATCAACCTGTGAACATAATTCTATAAGTAGATCAATCATCATTCAAGTTCCATGCAAGAAAAAGTAAATAAGACAAAATAAAACAAAATTGAACGGTGGAAGAGGATAGAGTGAAATAGATAAAAACAAAATAAAAATCGATGAGAATGATGGAAGAAAAAGAAAGTGTGGAATAGACAAAATAAAGAAAAAGATAAGTGGCTAGAGCAACAAAGTCATAGCATTCCTAGTATCATGTTCCACGGCAACGGCGCCAAAAACTTGACATGTCTGAAAATGCGTGTAAACCGCAAGTGCACGGGTGTGGAAGTAATAAAATACCCGGTGAGTCGGGTAGTTGAATCCACAAGGAACAGGGCTACTAGTACTAACTTCTTCTCTGTTTTCTAGCCTAATGATAAATGGAAAGGTGTGGTGATCTAATGTACAAAGAAATGAATACCGGAGACGAATATGCAAGGGTGAAATGGAGGAAGAATCTCAATCAATAAAGATGAGGTACCCGGGCAATGTTCCCTCTAGGATCTAACATGAAGTTCAAGATTCGCTAAATGCTTCAAAGCCTAGTCTAATGAGTCAAGGTAATCCAAGAACAACCGGCCCTTGCCTCCAAGCCACCGGTACTAGTCCCCTACAAGGTCCCAATGGAGAAATCGCACAATCTCAGCACCTCACACCCCATATGACCATAATACGCTCTAGGGACACCTAAGAGTGAAACCGATTCCTAAAGATAGATCCAACCCTAATTCCCGGCGAAGGATCCCTAACCCCCTACAAGGTCGCGGTGGAGAAATCTCTCAATCTCATGCCTCACACCAAATATAACTGCATAGAGTCTAGGGAATACGGAGATAGGGAACACTTAATCGGAAGGGAAAGGGAACGCTCCACTATCTCATGACTCACCCTCTCAACCCTCTTTAACCTTGAAGTTCTAACTCTAATGGAGACCTCTATCTCATCAAAGTAACAAATCATGCATATATAATCCACCACAAGGATCAATAAAACGTGCAAGCAATGGGAACACAAGATTAAAACTCAAATCAACTCGGATTAACTAAAAACATAAAGCAAATCAATACAAAAGAATAGATCCTAGGGTTCACATGCCCAAGTACCTACTAGGGTTTAGCCCTCCATGGAGCAAGTTACAAGACACTGATTAATACAATGAAAAGCAACAAAAACCATAGAGAAAACCCCCTTGAATTCGTGATGATTGGCCTTGGTGGGTAGTTCAACATCTTAAAGGATTCCTCTCCGAAGCTAGGTCGCCGGTGGCTTCCCAAGTGCTATGACAGCAGAAGGAAACTATCAAAGTTGGTGAAGAACACCCTCCAAATCGGCAAAGACCTCTCCAAACCCTAGCCGTCTCACTCTCAAAATCCGCACAAAAGATGTCAAAGAATAGGGCAAACGGACTATTTATAGCCCAAAACCGCGCTTGTCACGTGCCCCCATGAGCCGATGTGGATTTTCCATGCACCCGCGTGGGCTGCAGGAATTTCAACGCAGGGCGTAAATAGTAATTTTTCTACAGTAATGGCACAGTGATGTTGTTACATTGTTTTGCTACAGTACTTTTCACAAAATGCAGTCCAAATAATCTTCTCTTGAGGCCACATGTCTGGGCACACGTCCATGTGGTAGGCTATAAGACTTTTCTTCATCAACGCATCTTTGAAAGATCTTGCAATCTTCACAAAGAGAAGGAACATGAAAATGTGGATGCCTTTGTGCCCTTCCAACTAGTGAATTGACTTAAATCCTCTTGGAGGTTGGCACACATCTCCACGTTAATGGACTCCTCTCGTGTCTTGGTCCTTGAATTGAACAAGAACTACCAACATTGTGTCTTTATAACCTATCCTTGCTTCCTTGTTACTCTTCAAGGCATTCACAACCTATATGCATAGAAAACCACCAAATACACAATATGAGACATAAACCATAGTAAAAATGATTCTCAATGCATGTAAAAACATATATAAAAATATGCCTACTCGAGCACTTATCAAGAGGGTGAGTCGAGAGGTAGCGGAGCGTCCCCTTTCCCCTCCGGTGTGATTTATTCTACCTCCATTTTCTAAAGTTCTTTGCGCTCATAGTAGAGTGAATGGGCTAAATGATGACATTCCGCTGGGGTGTAGTTGCGGGTGCAACGGAGTGAAGCATTGAAGTGATTTTAGCACCTAGGGCTTAATTGTGGCTAGCCTTCCACTTGAACCAAAGGGTTAAGTCTACATCTAGGAAGAGGATTTATCACTTGGAATCCCTAGAACTCATTGCAATTCTATACGAGTGCGAGGTTGAGAGGTTATTAAATTTCTCCTCTGGGACATGTATAGAGTTAGGCATGGTTGACCTTAGATTTGGGACCATGTATTTAAGGATCTCCATGACTCATTATTGCATCAGTTAGAAAGTATAATAGAGGGTTCTTGCACTTGAAACGATTGTCCTAGGCAGGATAATATCCGGGTACCCCATTTATATCGATTGCCTTACCTTCTCCTTTACTTATACTCTCTTTCTTGTTCTTTTACTTTTGTTATTTCACATCTTGTCACACATATCACTATTCATCTTTCACTTAGTTAAGAAACAATTTAAGTGTTTTTATTCCCTACTCCTTGTGGATACGATATCCCACTCATTTGGGATTTTATTACTTCGACAAACCCGTGCACTTGTGGGACACATGCAACATTGTCACCTACCTCCGTGTGCCAAGGGTTCTTTGCGGTCACAATAAAGTGAAGTACCAAGAGAGGAACTCCGTTGTGGCTTAGTTGCACGATTAACAGAGTGAAGCGTTGAAGTAATCCTTAGTGCTAGGGTTTAATTGTGACTGAGGTTTTTTTGCCTAGACCGAAGGGCTAGACCTATATTAGGGAATAGGGTTTATCACTTGGAATCCCTAGAGCTTCTTGTAAATGTACATAGTGTGAGGTGTTGAGACTAAGTGATTTCTCCGCCGGGATATAGTGTATAGTTAATCACGGTTGACCTTGGGTTTGAGACCGTGTATTTTAGAATTTTCGCGACTCTTTAAACATCAGTCAGGAGCTTAATAGTTGCTCTTGCACTTGAAGCAATAGACCTAGGGGGAGCAATGTCCGGGTGCCCCACTTTCTATCGATTGCCTTTCTTCTCATTTTATTGTGCCTCTCGTTCTTACTTTCTTTATTTCTTTGCATATTGATTTTGTTCACACTTCTATCGATTCATCTTTACTTTAGTTAAGTAGAAATCTTTGTGTTTCTCATCACTATTCCTTATGGGTTTAACTACCCACTCACCGGGGTACTATTATTTTGATAAACCCGTGCACTTGCGGGTCACACACAAGGGGTGTGTCAAGTTTTTGGCGCTGTTGCCTGGAATAGGCATTTTAGAAGCATTTTGCACTTTGCTATTTTAGCTATTTATCACTCGTTCTATTTGGTTTTACTTCTATGGTTATAGCTCTAGGTTATGACCCGGGGAAACCCTTTGACATTGGTTGAAGGAAATTCGGACATTGAGCAAAGAATTTATAGAAGGGGGAAAGAACCTGTGCAAGAATAGTCTAATCAAGCTGAGATAGAGGGTGTAGAGTTAGATAATATGGCATAACAGAATGAGCAACAGATGGCACTGTCTGATTATGCCAGACCCACAATTCTTGGCACACAATCTAGCATTGTGAGGCCACCAATCACAGCTCAGAATTTTGAGCTCCAGCCAGCATTCATCCAAATGTTACAGCAGTTAGCAAAGTTGAATGGTTTGGCTGATGAGGATCCAAACAATCACATAGAGAACTTCTTGGAGGTGTGCGACATGCTCAAGATCAATGGTGTTATGAATGATAGTATCAAGTTGAGGGCCTTCCTATTTTCCTTGAAAGCGAGAGCGAAGCAATGGCTACATTCATTACCTAGATTATCGATTACTACATCAGATGAGATGGTAGAAGCTTTTCTTGCCCGATATTTTCCTCCTGGAAAATTTGCAAAGCTTAGGAATGAAATATCCTTTTTTGTGCAAATGGAATTGGAGTCTCTATTTGAGACATTGGATGGGTTCGAGGAGCTCCTGCGGAAATGACCTCAACATGGGTTTCCCGAGCGGATGATCATTCTGACTTTTTATAATGGTTTGAACCTGAGTACAAGACAGTTACTTGATTCTACAGTAGGAGGTACCTTAGGGAGCAAGACCCCGGAAGAAGCCCAGCTTCTCATTAAAGAAATGCCTATGAACAGTTATCAGTGAAATACAAGAGACAGGAAGAAGGTAGCCGGACTTCATGAGATCGATGCAGTTACATCATTGTTTGCTCAAGTTGAGTCATTAAGCAAGAAGTTAGATACTCTAACTTCTCTTAGAGTGGCGGCCTTGACTAGTTGCACTGGGTGTGGGGGAGGACATGCTCCATCAGATTGCCCTATTTCTAATTGTGGTACATCCTCGGTAGACCAAGTGGATTTTGTGAATAATGCAATGGTAAATCAAGGAAATCCATATAGCAACGCCTATAATCCAGGTTGGAGAAGCCACTCGAATCTTTCATGGAGTAATCAAGGGCAACAGAAATCCATGGCATTACCCGGTTTCTAAAAATAACAACAAGCCCCGAACATGGAGAACCGAGTTTTTAGTTTGGAAAACTATGATAGATCTAGAGAAGGCTTTGACCAAGATCATTGCATCGTCAGACATAAGATTTCAATCTGTTGAAGCCACACTTCGCAACCACACCACTTCATTGCATAACTTCGAGAATCAAGTGGGGCAAACTACGAAGTCTCTATTGGAGAGACCTCAAGGGAGTTTACCTAGCAACACTGAAACCAATCCGAGAGAACATGTGAAGGTGATCACTTTGAGAAGTGGTCATGTGGTTGAGGGTAGGCTTCCGAGTGAGAAGACCAATGTTGAAGAACCCGAGGTCGTGGAGGTTGAGGAGAGAACCAAATAAAGGAGGAGATACCCCCATCCTACAAGCCAAGAATTCCTTATCCTTCAAGGTTAAAGAATGACCAAAATGATGAGCAATATAAGAAGTTCTTGGGTCTATTGAAGCATTTGCACATCAACATTCCATTTGTAGAGGAAATTGGAGGATAGTGCATATGTGATTCTAGATGCTTCATGTTCGGTGGTGTTGCAAAAGAATATTGATAAGTGCTTGTGTGATAAGAATGCGAAGTGTTCTTTCCTTTTGATGAGCATTGCTTTTATCTAGTTTTAATACTAATATGTGTGTATTTATGTTACTTTCATGCATATAGGTTTCTGAAGCCGAATCTTAGAGAAAGAAACCAATGTAGATCGTGAGTGCACCATTTGGAGGAAACCTTGAGAAGGTTCAAACGCGAAGACATAAGTCGGGTTGAAAATACTAAAATGTCTGCCAACCTCCTTGTATTCAAGCTAGCACAATGATTAAGAGGGGCACAAAGGCAGTCACATTATAAGTATTTCGGCTTGTGCATGTGTAACAAGATCTCCACCAACGCGGCGGTTCATTGAAGAAGCAAAGTGATCTACAACGTAAACGTGTGCCCATTTACGTTACCTCGATGAAAGCATGGTTTCGGGAGTGTTTTAGACTGGTACTGTAGTAGGGAACTGTAATAACACTATAGTAAAATATTGTAGCAGATAATGTTCATAGCCGGCCGAAGAAAGAGTTGGCCAAAGAAGCCACACGGGCATGTGGAAATTCAACACACCTGTGTGTTAATTCCACAAGCCCGTGTGGAATATCCACAAGGGCTTGTGGATTCCCGATTCAAGCCCTTTAAAAGCCGATTTCAGCCCCAATTTCAGCATTCTTTTCTGCATCTTTTCCCTAACTTGAGAGAGGGATGTGGCTAGGGTTTTGAGAGCTATTGGCTAGGGATTGGGAGAGGATCTATAGGTCTGACATCGCACTCCGTTTGGAAGAAGGTTAGTGGAAGAGCTTTCGTCGCCACCGATCCGGCGAGGTGTATCCTTGGCTGGACAAAGGGACCTTTGGATGAGTAGAGGACTCTCCACAAGACCATCATCATGACTATCGAGGGAGTTTTCTATGGATTTATTGTTTTTACATTCGATTTCATTGATTGTAATTAGCTCCATGGAGAGCTAAACCCCCTAGTGGGTACTTGGACTGTGAACCCTAGGATGTATTCATTTCATTGAACCTTGTTATTATGCTTTCATTAATTGATGTTTTTATTGAGTTCCAATATTGAATGTGTTGATTGTATGAATACTCCCTTATAGTGACACTAGGGTTGAGAGTTCTTGTTGGTAACCCTTGTGAGTGAGTGACACACCACGGGAGTTAGACAAAACTAGATTAGAGAGGGTTGAGAGGGTGAGTCAAGAGGTAGTGGAGCTTCCCCTTTCCCCTCTAGTGTGATTTATTCTGCCTCCAATTCCTCGAGTTCTTTGTGGTCATAGTAGAGTGAATGGGCTAAGGGACGACCCCATTTATATTGATTGCTTTACCTCTCTTTTACTTATGCTCTCTCTCTCTTGTCTCTTTTACTTTTGTTTGCATTACATCTTGTTACACAAATTACTATTCATATTTCGCTTAGTTAAGAAACAATTTAAGTATTTTTACTCCCTACTCCCTGTAGATACGATACCCACTCACCTGGGATTTTATTACTTCGACAAACCCGTGTACTATTGGGACTTACGCAAGGGGCATTGTCAAATATGCTGAACAAGGCCCAAGCATATGCGGAACAAAATCCAAGTGCCCACTACGGGGTTTAGCTCTCCATGGAGCAAGATACAATCAATAATGAAATCAAAAGTAAAAAAAAAGTAATCCATAGGAAAACCCCTTGGTATTCGTGTCGATGGCCTTGTGGAGTAGCCTCTTCTTCTCCGAAAGGTCCCCTTGTCCGGCCTAGGGCACACCTCGCTGGATCGGTGCCGACGAAAGCTCCCCCAACAACCTTCTTCCAAGAGAAGTGCGGTGTCGAATCCGTTGGACCACTCCAAAGACTTGCTAAAATCCTCTCAAAACCCTAGCCGACGGCCTCTCAAAAGATGGAGAGAAGTTGGAGAGAAGGCTAAAAAGATCCTCTTAAAATCATGCTGAATCGCAGCTTAAATAGGGCTGGAATAGGGCATCCACACGCCCCTATGGATTTTTCACACGGGCCTGTTGAATATCCACATGGGCATGTGGAATTTCCACATGCCCGTGTGGATTCTCTGGAAACTTTATTTTTGGCCGGCTGTAAACAGTAACTATAACAGTGTATTGCTACATTAAACTACTACAATGCTCTGCCAAAACAATCCCAATTCCACACTTTTCATCGATGAACATTAACGGGCACACATTTATGCCATAGATCGCAACTCTTCTTCGATCAAAGTCCTCATTGGTGAAGATCTTGCTATCAATGCACAAGTCGGGATACGCAAATGTGACTGCCTTCGTGCCCCTCCAACTCATTGTAATGCCTTGACTACATGGAGGTTGGCACACATTCACGTTTCTTATAGCCCCACTTGTGTCTTTGCGCTTGTTCCTTCCAAGATTCCACCAAATAGTGCATTCACGATCTACTTTTGGCTTATTTTCTTAATACTCAGCCTCGCAAAAGAACACAAATACATATGTATTAGTGCTTTAAACCTGATAAAAGTAGTGCTCATTGTAAGGAAAGAACACTTCGCATTTTTAACACACAAACACTTATCAAACTCCCCCACACTGAAGCTTTTGCTTGTCCTTAAGCAAAAATAGAACATTGAAGCATAGAAGAAGGAAAAAAAATTGAAAGTGCTTGGCCTTAGGTTTACCAAAGCATACAAGGAGAGCATTCTACAAGAAAGGGAACCTTCAACACTAAATACGAAAAATCAATGCTCTAGCTGAAAACTTGAATAAAAAAGGACAACAAACCCGACATCGTGTAATTGTGTGTAAACTCACTCAAGTAAACCAAAGTATACTCCTTAAAGTTCTAAGTACAAGGGACTTATTTATCTACAAGCATAACAAAACAAGCAGAGGGTAATAGTTTCACACATCCTCTAAGATAGCCCTTTCCGAAGCGGCCACTAAGGTGGCTTTCACACTTTCGAGGTAGTAGCTCTTTCTACCAGGGTGGTAGCTTTCACTCATCTCATGAGTTAGCTCTTTCTCTCATTAGAGCATAACTAGTATCTGTCTTATGAGAATAGCTTCATACTTCATAGGTGATAGCTCTTTCCACCCTCAATGCACAACTAAACAATCTAGTTTTTTGTTTCTTTTCATTTTCCACTTTTTTTAATAAAATGGAACAAGAAACAAAACTAATTAGTCCCTTCAACATCAAACTTGAGTTCTCAATTCCCATACTGACAAGACCATCTTCACCCATACACAAGGGGGTTCAGTGAAGCTCAATAAACAAAAATAACTCGAGTATATAAAAGATAGAGCAATAAATACAACTCGAGACAAAAATAAAAGATAAACTCAGAAGGAAGATCCTTTCTGAGTCTACAAGTCCAAAATAAAATAAAATAAGAAAGAAATGAAAGGTGCATCAAGTGTCAGTGTCGTCGGTGGTCGGCTCTGCCACTGCTGGTGGTGTCAGGTCGAATGGTGCCGGTGGATCGGGTAATGGTAATGATGGCGGCCCCGGAGGGGTCCTCGGTCTCATGATAAAAGGTGAGGACGGGTCTCGCTCAAATAACTGCTGTAAGGAATCAAGACGTGCCATCATCTTCATGTGCTACACAGCCTGTGTCTCGCGAACCTCAACAATCCCAATCCGGAGTACACCTACAGCACTCTCGAGCCTCTCAAAACGATCTTAGGCTCCGGAGGAAGAAGACATGTACACTGGGGGCGCCTCCTATGCTGGAGATGATGCCTCGGTCTCTGTATGCTCTGGCTGTGAATCAGGAGCAGGCTGAGGATCCTCTCCTGTATCACCTCCACCCTCTGCTACCTCAAGAACAGGGTGTAGTCAATACATATACACCAAGGCTATGTCTGCGCACCAATCCCATCAATCTCAATGTATCAAGGCCTAATGGTGAAGGCACAGTCATCTTCTCAGCCCCACATATGCCGTCTAGCAAACCCATGCCCATAAGGAGTTTGGTGATGTACGGCCCTGAAAACATGACACCAACTCTGAAATACCGGCCCTGGTGGTGCAAATACTTGGCTAGTATGTGCCCTAAATGGATCGGCTGATGTTGTACCATCGAATGAATATACAATAGCTCCTATCGGCTTAGGACTCCAGTACTGTCACCACGGCCATTCACTGACCTGCTCAGAATAGCATGAAGATAGCGGTACGCATAGATTTCTATATGCTCTCTCAGGAGTCAAAATACCGGGGTAGTCAATCGAAAGTCGCTCATACTCCTTAATGGCGGTAAAGGCCTCAACATATAGGCCCAACAGGATCAAGAACTGTGTAACGCTCATAACATGGTAATGCCCAAGTACTCTAAACTCGTATAGCGTCAACACTGTGAAATCTAGCATAGGACTTATCGAACTCGAACGAGGATAAAACCTCCAAGTGTGAGTGCACGAATGGCTGACGCTCTAATCAATAGTAACCACCTCCAACCACCCACTGAGATAAAATCCTCTAACTCATCCGCCAACCTATCTCCCTGCTATATATCTCGCAACATGCTTGTGTCTAGAAAGAGAGATTATCCGAGTCTCAATTTTGACAACCGCTCAAAATGGACTTAGTTCTCGAGATTAGAAAATCACATATTCTCTGGCTCAGGAGATGACTCAAGCGGACGTTTCTCAGCTTGCTTCTTCGACCGGGGTGCCATATCTATAAAATTAAAACATTAAATTGATCAAAAGCATTCAAAAATTGTTCCTGCAAAATTCCACACGGTCGTGTGGAATTTCCGCAGGCTTGTGTGGATTCACTGGTCAAGAAAATCGCAAGGCCGCATGTTAGAAATCTAGAAATACACCATCAAATCAGTTTGAAACTCTTCCTAAGCATGCATAAACCATCTAATTGATGAAACGAAGCAGCATTCACCATTCTTATTGATTAAAATCAAGTATGATGAATAAAATAAAGAATTAAGAGTTACCGAAGAGATGAAGTTAGAAACTTTGAGTTTGGCTGGAAAACTCAAGCAAAACCCTCCGAATCAACGGTGTAACGTCGGGAGGTTGAGTACGCGTGTTCTCTGAGTGATGGGGATTGTGAGAATGAAGGAGGACAAATGGATTTTAAAGAAAACCTATGGCTCTTGTGTTTCTGTATATTCACACGGCCGTGTGGAAATTACCGTGTGACTCCACAGGAGAGACCCATAGGAGCAGTCATATTTGCGTATCCCGACTTGTCCATTGATAGCAAATCTTCACCAATGAACCCATTTATTGAAGAAGCGACGTGATCTATGGCATAAACCTGTGCCCATTTGTGTTGCTTCGATGAAAAGTGGATTCGAGAGTGTTTTTGGCGGAGTATTGTAGCAGGTTACTTTAGCGAATCATTGTAGTAATTTACTGTAGCAGTTATTGTTCACAGCCCTCAAAAAGTCAAAAATTCAGAGAATCCACACAGGCGTGTGGAAATTCCATAGTGCCATATGGAACATCTATAAGGCCGTGTGGATTCCCGATTCCAGCCCTTTAAAAGTCGCGATTCAGTCCCGATTTCTCTATCTTTTCCCCTATCTTTTCTTCAACCTTTCCCCATCTTTGGAGGTGCCCGGGGCTAGGGTTTGGAGAGCCTTTGGCAAGGCTTTGCAGAGGTTTGACAGCCTTCAACACCGCGTTTCCTTCGGAAGAGAGCTATTGGTGAAGCTTTTGTTAGCACCGATCCGGTGAGATGTGCCCTAGGTTTGACGAGGGAACCTTTGAAGAAGACTGATAAGTGCTTGAGTAGACATATTTTTATATATGTTTTACATGCATTGAGCATCATTTTTACCATGGTTTATGTCTCATATTGTGTATTTGGTGTTCTTTTATGCATATAGGTTGTGAATGCCTTGAAGAGTAAAAAGGAAGCAAAGATAGGCTATAAAGACACAATGTTGAGAGTTCTTGTTCAATTCAAGGACCAAGACACGAGAGGAGTTCATAAACGTGGAGATGTATGCCAACTTCCAAGAAGATTCAAGTCAATTCACTAGTTGGAAGGGCACAAAGGCAGCCACATCTTCATGTTCCTTCTCTTTGTGAATATTGCAAGACCAATCAAAGATACGTCGATGAAGAAAAGTTTTATAGCCTACCACATGGATGTGTGCCCGGACATGTGGCCTCAAGAGAAGAGTGTTTGGACCGCGTTTTGTGAAAAATACTGAAGCAAAGTACTGTAGCAAAAACATTGTAACAATTTTACTGTTCACGCGCCCGAGTGGAAATTCATGCAGCCCACGCGGGCGCGTGGAAAATCCACATGGGCTCATGGTGGCACGTGATAGATGCGGTCTAAGGCTTATAAATAGCCGTTTTGCCCTATTCTTTCTCATCATTTGTGCGGCTCTTGAGGTGTGACACGGCTAGGGTTTGGAGAGGAGATCGTTGCAGCTTTGGAGGTGCTTCATCACCAACTTTGATCGATTCCTCCTCTGTCATAGCATCAAGGAAGCCACCGATGAACCTAGCTTCGGAGTGGGTCCTTCAAGACGTCGAAGCTCTCCATCAAGGCCATCAGTTCATATATAAGGGGGTTTATTTCTATGGTTTTAATATACTTTCATTCATTGATGGTATGTTTTGTATGTTGCTCCATGGAGAGCTAAAACCCTAGAGGGTATTTAGGCTTGTGAACCCTAGGATTCTTTTCTTTTGTGGATTTTCTTAGTGTTTCTATTTAATCCGAGTTTAATTAAGTTTTAATCTTGATTGTCTAATGCTTGCCTGCCTTATTGATCTTTTGGTTATTTGGTTTGCTTGATTTGTTACCTTGGTGAAGGAGAGGTCTCCATTAGGGTTAGAATCTCAAGATTGAAGAGGGTTGAGAGGGCGAGTCATAAGATAGTGAGCATTCCCTTTCCTCTCCAATTGATGTATTCTATCTCCGTTCCCTAAGTTCTATGCAACCATATTTGGTGTGAGGCGTGAGATTGAGAGATTTCTCCGCCAGAACCTTGTAGGGGGTTAGGATCCTTCGCCGGGAATTAGGGTTGGATCAATCTTTAGGAATCGGTTTCACTCTTAGGTGTCCCTAGAGTGTATTGCGGTCATATGGGGTGTGAGGTGTTCAGATTGAGCGATTTCTCCACCGGGACCTCGTAGGGGACTAGTATCGGTGATCGGGAGGCTGGATCCGATTATATTTGGATTTCCATGACTTAACTTACTCATCATAGAAACACTTTCCTTATCCGGTACCTAATACCTAAATCCTAGGGGGAGCATTTCCCAGATACCACACTTTTACTGAATGAGATCTCCATCCATTTCACCCTTGCATATTTGTCTCCGTTATTCATTTCTTCACACATTAGATCACCACACCTTTCTATTTATCATTAGGCTAGAAAGGAGAGAAGAAGTTAGTACTAGTAGCCCTGTTCCCTGTGGATTCGACTACCCGACTCACCAGGTATTTTATTACTTTGACACCCGTGCACTTGCGGTTCACACACATATTCAAACACGTGTCAATTACTAATACACAAGAACTTATCAAACTCCCCCACACTTAATCTTTTGCTTGTCCTCAAGCAAAAATATAACATTGAAGCATAGAAGAATGAAATATTAAAGGTGTTTGTCCTTAGGTTCACCAAAAGTGTGCAAAAGAAGCATTCTACAAGTAAGGGAAATTTCAACACCAATAATGAAAAATCAATGTTGTAGCTAAAAAGTCAAATAAAAAAGGACAACAAACCCAAAATCGTGTAAGTGTGTGTAAACTCACTCAAGTCAACCCAACGTATACTTCTTAAAGTTCTAAGTAAGGGATTTATTTATTTACAAAACAAAGCAAAAAAGACGGTAGTAGCTGCACACATCCTCTAAGGTAGCCCTTTCCAAAGTGGCCGCTAAGGTGGCTTTCACACTTTTGAGGTGGTAGCTCTTTCCAAAGAGGTAGTAGCTTTCACTCATCCCATGAGATAGCTCTTTATCTCATTAGGCATAACTAGTATCCTACTTATGAGAGTAGCTTCATACTTCATAGGTGGTAGCTCTTTCCACCCCAAATGCATTACCAAAACAAGTACATATTTTCATCTTTTTTAGCAAAAATTACCATAAGAAATAAAACTAACTAGTCCTTTAAACATCAAACTTGAGGGGTGAGACGGCTAGGGTTTGGAAAATCCACACGGGCGCGTGAGGGCAGCGTGACAGACGCGATCTAAGGCCTATAAATAGCCGTTTTGCCCTATTCTTTCTCATCTTTTGTGCGGCTCTTGAGGGGTGAGACGGCTAGGGTTTGGAGAGGAGGTCTTTACGGCTTTGGAGGCGCTTCGTCACCAACTTTGATCGATTCCTCCTCCGTCATAGCATCAAGGAAGCCACCGGTGAACCTAGCTTCGGAGTGGGTCCTTCAAGACGTCGAAGCTCTCCATCAAGGCCATAAGTTCATATATAAGAGGGTTTATTTCTATGGTTTGAATGTACTTTCATTCATTGATGGTGTGTTTTGTATGTTGCTCCATGGAGGGCTAAAACCCTAGAGGGTATTTGGGCTTGTGAACCCTAGGGTTCTCATCTTTTGTGGATTTGCTTTGTGTTTCTATTTAATCCGAGTTTGATTAAGTTTCATTCTTGATTGTTTAATGCTTGCTTGCCTTATTGATCTTATGGTTATTTGGTTTGCATGATTTGTTGCCTTGGTGGGAGAGAGATCTCCATTAGGGTTAGAACCTCAAGATTGAAGAGGGTTGAGAGGGTGAGTCATGAGATAGTGAAGTGTCCCCTTTCCCCTCCGATTTGGTGTATTCTATCTCCATTCCCTAAGCTCTATGCAACCATATTTGGTGGGAGGTGTGAGATTGCTCGATTTCTCCGCCGGGACCTTGTAGGGGGTTAGGATCCTTCGCTGGGATTTAGGGTTGGATCAATCTTTAGGAATTGGAAACACAGTTTGGAATCCCTAGAGTGCTTTGCGGTCATATGTGGTGTGAGGTGTAGAGATTGAGCGATTTCTCCACCGGGACCTCGTGAGGGGACTAGTATCGGTGATCTAGAGATAGACCCGATTATGTTTGGATTTCCACGACTTAACTTACTCATCATAGAAACACTTTTGCTTATCCGGGTACCTAATACACGAATCCTAGGGGGAGCATTGCCCGAATACCCCACTTTTACTGATTGAGATTCTCCTTCCATTTTACCCTTGCATATTCGTCTCCGGTGTTCATCTCTTCGCACATTAGATCACCACACTATCCCATTATCATTAGGCTAGATAGCAGAGAAGAAGTTAGTACTAGTAGCCATGTTCCCTGTGGATTCAACTACCCGACTCACCGGGCATTTATTACTTCGACACCCGTGCACTTGCGGTACACACACGCATATTCGGACGTGTCAGGCTACGTGGGCATTTTCTGTCAAAACTTATGAAAAAAACATGTGTAATGTCAACTTCCCCCCCCTCCACCCCACACTTAAGATGTACATTTCCCTCCATGTACACATGCAAGCACAATAAAACATATAACAATCAAGACCATATGTGAAGGTGGGCAATTGAAACAATACTCCCCTTGAACTCCTAATGGTATGTTTGATGGAGCTATATTCCTTGAGAGTTGAGTTCCAATGGGTTGTGGAGCACACACAACCATGTGAAAATCACATTGACCGTGTCTACGACTAGTTCTCAATTTCCATACTTACAAGACCATTTGCGCATATACACAAGGGGGTTTAGTGAACCTCAACAAAAACAAAATCAAACTCGAGTATATAAAGATAAAGCTATGAAATACAACACTCACGACAACGAAAAATAAAAGATTAACTCAGAAGGAGAAATCCTTTTTTGAGTGATACAATTCTAAAATAAAATGCTGAAATGAATACGAAAAGTAAAAAAATGAAGAAAAGTAAAGACGCCTCAAGCATCGGTGTCATGCTCAATCACCGTTGCTACTACTACTGGTACTGGTGAAGTAGGTGGATCAATCGGTGCTGCTGAAACTTGTGATGGTGGTGCCGGTGATGTTGGAGGGGTCGATGGGGCTCTGGGCCTCATGATTAATGGTGAGGTCACATCTCGCTCTAATAATTGCTATAAGATGTTGAGAAGGCCATCACCTTAGTGTGATTCACAGCCACTCGGCCAAATCACTCTACAGCACCACTACAGCGCTCTCGAGCCTCTCAAATCAATCATGGGCTTAGGGCGGAGAAAGTATCTAGACCGGTTGTGGCTAATGTGTTGTAGGAGACACCTCTGCCTATACCTACTCTGTCTATGGCTCAAGCATGGGCTGTGACCCCTCCGTTGGGTCACCCTCAACTGTCTCTGGGGAAGGCGTAATTAGTACATAAACTCCCAGTCTGTGTCTGGGCACCATCCCCATCAGTCTTATAGTGTCTAGGCCCAGAAGATAGGGAATGATCATCTTCTTAGTCCCATGAATGGCTTCCATCAAGCCCATGCCCATGATGAGTCTGGTAATGTACATGCCTAAGAAAATCACCCCCAATCTGACATATTAGCCATGGTGGCGAAGATACTAGGCCAGTATATACCCCAAATGAATCGGCTGACACTGCACCATTGAATACAGACATAATAACTCCAGCCGGCTTAGGACTCAGTACTGTCACCACGGCCATTCACCGACCTACTCAAAATGGCATACAAGTAATGATAGCCAGGTCTAGAAAGGCACGTGGCCTTGGACACCCCCGGCTCGTGATGTCCTTGACCGCATAATGTGCTATATGCTCTCTGAGGAGTCAAGCTACCTGGATAATTAGTCGGTAGTCGATCGTACTCCTCAGTGCTCGTAAAAGACTCATCATATAGTCCCTAACCGGATCAAAATTTGTGTGACGCTCATACTATAGTGATGTCCAAACACTATGAACTGTAAGATGTCAACACTGTCAAAACAGAATATAACAGGTCAAACTCAAACGACGCCACCTCTACCATCAATGTACGGATAGCCGGCTCCCTGATTGATAGCAACTGCCGCCAACTACCCACTGACATAATCCCCTTGACCTCATCAGCTAAATCATCTCCCTACTATATCTCTCTTAATGCACTAGTGTCTGGGAACCGAGATTGCCCGAACTTCAGCTTCGACAACCGCTCAAATCAGACTTGGTGCTTAGGAATAACGAATCCCATACTCTCTAGATCAAGGGATAACTCACACGGAAGCTTATCGGCTTGTTTTTTTGTCCTGGGGCCATGTCTATAAGATTTGAAAAGAAAATCGATCAAAAACACTCACAGAATCAATACTGCAGAAATTCACACAGGCGTGTGAAAATTTCACACGCCTGAGTGGATCCACAAGGCGTGAAAACCGCAAGGCCACTATGCCAAAATCCACAATATACATCAAAATTTCTCTTTAAACCCACTCTAATGCATGTGCCAACCATTTAATTCTCAAAACAGAGCAACATTCACCAGGTTAAACCAAATAAATTAAGATTGGCAAAAGTAAAGGAGAAAGAGGGTTTACCGAGGAAATGAGAGTAAAAACCTTGAAATCGGCAGGGAAACACCCTCAAATTTCTTCAACTAGACGGCAACAAGGTCGGGAAAGCAAACGATGCATTCTATGAGTGTTCGGGAGTGTAAAAATGAAATGGCGAACAAGATTTATAAAGAAAATTCACGGCCTTTTGAATTATGTACATCCACATGGAAGGGAAAGGGGACGTTCCGCTACCTCCCAACTCATCCACTCGACCCTCTCCAATCTAGCTTTGTCTAGCCCTCATGGTGTGTCACTCATCCACAAAGACTACCAATATGGATTCTCAACCCTAGGGTCACTCTAAGAGGGAAATCATTCAACAAGCATTCAAGATTGGAACTCAATTAAAGACATTAATTAAGAAAAGCATAATAAAAGGTCTGATAAGTGCTTGTGTATTAGTAATACGAAGTATTCTTTTCTTACGATGAGCATTACTTTTATCAGGTTTTAGCGCTAATACATGTGTATTTGTGATACTTTCGTGCATGTAGGTTTGTGAAGCTAAGTATTAAGAAAAGAAGCCCAAGTAGATCATGAATGCACTATTTGGTGGAATCTTGAAAGGAAGAAACGTGAAAGACACAAGTTAGGTTCAAAGATACTTGAATATGTACCAACCTCCTTGTATTCAAGCAAGTCTTTGGAGTGGTCCTACGGATTCGACACCACATTTCTCTTGGAAGAAGGTTATTGGGGGAGCTATCATCGTCACTGATCCGGCGAGGTGTGCCATAGAAGGACAAGGGGACTTCAAAGAAGACAAGGCTACTCCACAAGACCATCGACATGAATACCGAGGGGGTTTTCCTATGGATTACTTGTTTTTACTTTCGATTTCATTATTGATTATATCTTGCTCCATGGAGAGCTAAACCCCCTAGTGGGTACTTGGATTTTGTAAACGCGAGGATGTTTCTGTTTCATTGACCTTTTGATTATGCTTTCCTTGATTGATATCTCTAATTGAGTTCTGACATGTCCATATATGCATGTAAACCGCAAGTGCACGGGTGTCAAAGTAATAATCCCAGATGAGTGGGTATCGTATCCACAGAGAGTAGGGAATAAAGACACTTGAGTTGTTTCTTAACTAATGTGAAAGATAACTACTGATAAGTGTGATGAAATATGAAATAACGAAAATAAAAACAACAAGATAGAAGACACAAGTAAAGGAGTAGGTAAGGCAATCAATAAAGATAGGGTACCCGGATATTGATCCACCTAGGACAATGATTTCAAGTGCACGAACCCTCTATTATACTTACTAATTGATGCAACAATGAGTCGTGGAAATCCTTAATTACATGATCCCAAATCTAAGGTCAACCATGCCTAATTCTATACATGTCCAGGAGGAAAGATTGAATAACCTCTCAACCTCGCACTCACATAGAATTGCAATGAGCTCTAGAGATTCCAAGTGATAAACCCAATTCCTATATATAGACCTAACACTTTGGTCCAGGTAAAAGATCCCTAGCCACAATTAAGCCCTAGATGCTAAAATCACTTCAACGCTTCACTCTGTTGCACTTGCAACTAAGCCCCAATGGAAGGTCATCCCTTAGCCCATTCACTCTACTATGGCTGCAAAGAACTCTTGGAACGTGAAGGTAGGATAGATCACACCGGAGGGGAAAGGGGATGCTCCGCTACCTCTTGACTCACCCACACAACCCTCTCCAAAACTAGCTTTATCTAACTCCCATTGTGTGTTACTCACTCACAAGAGTTACCAAGAAGAACTCCCAACCCTAGTGTCACTCTAGGGGAGTATTCATACAATCAAGTCTCCAAGATTAATACTCACAATAACATCAATTAATTGAAAGCATAATAAATAGGTTCAATGAAACGAATACATCCTAGGGTTCACAAATACCCAAGTACCCACTAGGGGTTTAGCTCTCCATGGAGCTAGATACAATCAATGAAATCGAATGTAAAAACAAAGCATCCATAGAAAACCCCCTCGTTAGTCGTGGTGATGATCTTGTGGAGAGTCCTCTACTCGTAGCAAGGGTCCCTTTGTCCGGCCTAGGATACACCTCGCCGGATCGGTGCCGACGAAAACTCTCCCACTAACCTTCTTCCAAATGGCGCACGATTTTGGAGTCGTAGAACCTCTCCAAACCCCTACCTAATATCTCTCAAAACCATAGCCACCGCTGATAAACGCCTAAATGTACGTATTTTATACATATTGATCTTGTATTATTTGTGTATATCTTGATGAATTGATGCCCGTTTGAGTATAAATTTGTTCTTTTGGTGTTGCAGATCATAAATGTGCCGAATGTAGCTCAAAAATGCAAATTGGATGAATTCGACATCGAAAACGCCATTTTTGGGGTCCCAGCACTATAGCGTTACTGTAGCTGATCACTATTTATGCTGCGGGCATTTGGCTGTGAGCTTCACGAGCTCCATGCGCCCGCATGGGTGCCCGTGAGGTTTGCTGGAATTTCACAACCCTCGGTACTGTAGCAATACACTGTAGAAGAGATTTTTCTAGGGCAAGGGAGGAGGTTTTTGTAGAGCTTTTGGTGTGCAGTTTTCTCTTGGGCCTCTTAGGCCGCCGCACCACTCTTCCCGCCGGCAATCTACTACACAAGACATCACCAAGAGGGAGGCAAGCTTTGGAGGAGAAGATTGGGTGAAGATCCTAGGCATCCAAGGCATCATTTGAGGGAGATCTCTTCAAATCTTCATGATCTTCACCATCTAAGGGGATCTAATGTTAGAGGGAGTAGTTCTTACTTCTTTTCTTCTTTATTTGTTCCTTGGATTTGTATGAGTGGTCCTCTTTCATGAGGCACTAACTTACTTGTGATTTGGATATGATGAACTCTAGGGTTGATTGTTTGTAATTTGGATGATCATCTTTATTGATGTATTGTTGGATGTTGTATTTCTTTTTATGGAATCTTGTAGTTTGTGGTTCAAGTCTTTGTGTACTTTGATGTGTTGATTTGCATGAGAACTCCGTATTTTCAACTTCTAGGTTGTACTTGGTTGCGTGACCATCGCCCCTGTACTAGACACACTTGGCTTGGAAGGGATCCATGTACAAATACACCGTGACCATCGGGTATTTTTGTACCCCTCCGATGAATTAGGGTTGGACCTAGTTTGAGTATCGACCACGATTAGAGATTTCCCGAGTGTAATGCAATCATACGAGGATTTGGGCGGAGCGATTCGACCCAATACTTGTATGGGATTAGGGTTCAATTGCCGTGACCATCGGGTTGAGCTAATTTAGGATTCTCTTGGCCCCTACTACCATCTCGCATTTCATCCTAAATTCAGGGACCTAATGACAACCCTAGGGGGATTCGTTGTCCAAATCACTCCCTTCACTGTTTGATTCTCCCTTGAGTTCGTATTGTGTGTAGTAGTACCCCGGATTTCATTGTAGTTAATTCTTTCTCTTTTTATAATTACTATTCATCTTTCGGAGTGTTAGGCTAGGAAATAGACGAAAGGGAAGTAATAGTAGCTCCTTGGGCCCAGGGAATACGACCCTCTCGTGCTCGTACGAGAGGTATTACTTGACGACTCCGTGCACTTGCGGATCGCTCATCAAGTTTTTGGCGCCATTGCCGGGAACACAAGGAATACTAGGAAAACCTGTAGTCTATTTCTCTAGTCATTTATCTTTGTTGTTGTAAATATCTATCTTTGTAAATATTTATTTTTTTTCTTTTATCTTTTCTTTGATAGCTTACTATTCTTAGTTTTATTCTTTTTATTACACAGGGCCATGGACTTCGAAGAAAAATTTATTGGCGGCCAAAATGTATGCACTTGAAAATGAGATGGACGAATTAAGTGCCATGAGAGCACACCGAAGCGATCCGGCCATGGATTTTCAAGAAAGATTATTGGCCGCTAAAATGTATGCACTTGAAAAGCAAATGGAAGAATTGGATGCCAAGAGAGCAAGCCATAGCAATCGAGTACATCGATGTTTATAATCCATATTGGGGAGGACACCCGCACTTTTCGGCACATGATCATACTCAATAATGGGAGTACCCTCACCAGGGATTGCTACAAGAACCCTCCCCTCAAGATTCGTGGCATTATCATCCTCCAGTCGTTCATACTAAGCCACTTAATGAATGGGGATTCAATACGCAAGATGTGTTCGCAAGATTCATGATACAAACTGATGCTGAATTTAAAGCCATGGATACTGCACCTTTTAATGCCCGACCATCTTTTCAAAGTATGATGAACATGATTGCTTTGAGTCTTCTAACATATCGACCGAGTTACCACGAACTATAGATGCCCCTATCTGAAAAATGGTACAATGAATGAAGAGAAAAATAGTGAAATTGAGGTGGAAACCGATATTGAGGTGTTGGAGGTTGAAGAAGCAAGTGATGTAGCATCAATACCTTTTGAGCAAATGGTAGAAGTTCCACCTCAATGGGAAATTGAAGAAGAAAAGGGGAAGGATGGCATCATGGCTAAGGAAACATGTGAGGAAGCAGAAGAAACTCCATCGACCACATTTGAAGATGCTACTTGCCTCAACATAGATTTTTCCATCCATCCATCAATTTTTAGTCAAGTGCAAAAAAATAAAATTACGGGAATTGTATTCGAAGATGTGGGTACTAAGCTAAGATCATCATTGAACCCACCAATGCCGGGCTTGGACAATTCCCAACCAAAGATTTTTCCTTGGCGGCGAAGCAAACTTTGTGGGCCATTGAAGTTCATCTACAGAGGGTTGAGAAAAAAATTATGGATAAGATGTTGAAGCCTCTAATTAATCCACCTATGCAAAAGCTTGACAAGTTCTCAACCAAACTTGTTCCCTTGGAGGCCCAAACAACACTTGTGGGTAGTTCAAGGCAATTTGACTTTGGTCGAGGAAGAAAATTTGGGTAGGAGGTTGAAACCGTCCAAGGACCCACCCATACCAACTTTGAATAATTCTCGACCGAACCTTTTTCCATGGAGGCCCAAGCAACTTTGTGGTGGGCTACTCAAAGGAATTCTTGCCGGGACCACAGAAGAAGTGGGGAGGATGCTTAAGCCATCTAAGGAGCCGCCCAAGTTTAAATTGCACAACTCCCGGCCCAAGCTTTTTCCATGGAGACCAAAAGGTAACTCGTGCTTGGCTTTCAACTTGACACCATCCCGGAAGGTACGTTTCATTTTTTTCGGTAGTTCTTATGCCAATTCTTGCCGGGATGAACATACCGTCTTCAAGCCTCCCTAAGGTAAGAAAGAGGTACATCGAGCTAATGACGTAAAATAAGCGCTTCTTGGGAGGCAACCCAAGTTTCAAATTATTCATATTTCATTTTTCGTATTTTACATGTTTGTTGAGTTTATTCATATAGCTTATGTTTGTGTTGTGTTTGTATTTTTGTTTGTTTGAATGATCTATGCTTGTCTTATATTTGTGAATCTTATCTAGTCCTTTGTCGTTGTTTGGTTGTGTTTCAATGCATATTTTGGTGTTATAGATGTTGTAAACTAGTTTTGTTCTAAGTTACATGGGAGCCATGCCAAAATTTTATCTTTCCAGGTCCATACGGGCTGTATACGGCCCGTATGGACCATTTTTCTGCTCCCCAGGGGCCTCACAGGTGCCATGCGCCCATGAGGCTTACAGCCTCATCGGCTAGAGAAGGACAGAAATTCTCACGGGCTCCATGCGCCCGCATGGAGCCCGTATAGCTTGCGGGCTGAAATTTCCAGCCTCAAGTAGCCACCTTTCTCTCCCTTGTTCTCACTCGTTTTTCATCCGTTTTCTTTCATTCTTTTACCATTTTTCTTCATTTTTCTTCCTCTTCACTCCTCTCCTAACTCTTCCAACTTAGATCTTGTGGATTAATTGATGTTTTACCATCTATTTCACCGATCTTCATCGATTCAAGCTTTGAAGCCCTAGTTTTTTTGTTGTGGAGCAACCTTGCCTCTTCTTCTTGATTGTGCATGCATATCTTACTTTTAAACAATGAGGAATGTTGTATGGTTGTTTGATCCTTAATTTATTTAAATTTTTTTATCCATGGTTTGTAAATTTTTTTGGGCTTTCAAAAATCGGGGAAATTCTTGCCAAATTTCGATCCGTACTACAATAACTTTTTGAATGTTGCTTATCTTGAATTTGTTTGACACTTGTAGCATCCTTGAAACCCCCGAAACACTTGCACTAGAGAGATTTAAGCATCATGACATTGATTTACCAAATGACTTGCATGGACTTTGTTTTTCATAGTTTTTTTAGAGTTTTTTTGTTTGTGTGTTCTCCCTACATATTCATTGGTGAGATGAACTATACTTTTTTTGACATTTTGCGGGATTATCAGGACATGAGCTTCATTCTCACCACCCCTTAAGAATTGAATTGAACTTACCCCTTGTTCATGCATGTATTGCACAATCTTCATCAACAAAATGGGGCAGTCTCTTTACCCTTCCCTTTCATGCTTGATTTAATTATTATGAATTCTACACCATGTTCTGCTGATTAGTGTACATTGAGGGCAATGTACAATTCTAGGTGTGGGGATGGGCTATTTGCATGCTTACTTCACCGGTGATAGCTATGATTTATTGTTAAGAACCTCCTGGCTTGAATGAATGATAGTAATGAGTTGTAGTGTTATTTGTGCTATAAGGAAGTCATGTTTTCTTTCTAGTGTTTTCTTCACAGCTTTGACACAGTACTTCTACCTTGTTTGCCCCAGCTAACCCACTACTTTGATTTAAAGTGTTAGAGTGGTAAATTCATCCCTCAATGGTCTTTTAAGAGCTTTTGGTCCTTTTGTTCATTTTACTTTATCCCTAAGTGATGTTTTGCATGAAAGTGCTCAAGAGACATGTATATACTTGTTATCTTAAAAAAATAAATAAATAAATAAATAAATAAATAAATTGAAAAAAAAAAAAAATGAGTCTATGTCAGTATTCCTCTGCTAATTTAGCATGAATGCGTCTATGTAGACTGTAATCAAGTAGGTTGGGTGGCTCTTGTGCCCTAATCGAGCATGTGCATCCTTTTGAATGATTATAAGATATTTTTGTGCGAGTCTACGTTAGGCGGACTCGATGAAACAAAAGATAAAAAAAAGATAAAAAAAAATGTGTTTTCTCTTGAACTCTTTCATGCATTCACTTAGAAATTAAAGTGTTGACTGTGGACCGAAGGACTTTTAACTCGCTATTGAGGGCGTCTTTAACATTTCTAACACCGGTTGTCATTGAATGAGGAGTGAATAGGGAGAGCGAGGGATTAAGTATTTACACACACTCACGAGGAAAGCACTCTAGAGGACTCATGACTATCTCTACTGAGTTGGTTATTGTGCAACTCATTTTCTTGATTTCATTTCATATGTGCCCGTGGGGTTCTTCACTACTTGAGCTTGAGGTTGTATATTTAGCCGTTTATCTTCTTGCCCCTATTCTTTCATGTGTGTTTGCTTGGGGACAAGCAAACGCTTAGGTGTGGGGATGTTTGATAAACGCCTAAATGTACGTATTTTATACGTATTGATCTTATATTATTTGTGTATATCTTGATGAATTGATGCCCGTTTGAGTATAAATTTGTTCTTTTGGTGTTGCAGATCATAAATGTGCCGAATGTAGCTCAAAAATGCAAATTGGATGAATTCGACATCGAAAACGGTATTTTTGGGGTCCAAGCACTGTAGCATTACTGTAGCTGATCACTATTTATTCTGCGACATTTGGCTGTGAGCTTCACGAGCTCCATGCGCCCACATGGGTGCCCGTGAGGTTTGCTGGAATTTCACAACCCTCGGTACTGTAGCAATACACTGTAGAAGAGATTTTTCTAGGGCAAGGGAGGAGGTTTTAGGAGAGCTTTTGGTGTGCAGTTTTCTCTTGGGCCTCTTAGGCCGCCGCACCACTCTTCCCACCGGCGATCTACTATGCAAGCCATCACCAAGAGGGAGGCAAGCTTTGGAGGAGAAGATTGGGTGAAGATCCTAGGCATCCAAGGCATCATTTGAGGGGAGATCTCTTCAAATCTTCATGATCTTCACCATCTAAGGGGATCTAAAGTTAGAGGGAGTAGTTCTTACTTCTTTTTCTTCTTTATTTGTTCCTTGGATTTGTATGAGTGGTCCTCTTTCATGAGGCACTAACTTACTTGTGATTTGGATATGATGAACTCTAGGGTTGATTGTTTGTAATTTGGATGATCATCTTTATTGATGTATTGTTGGATGTTGTATTTCTTTTTATGGAATCTTGTAGTTTGTGGTTCAAGTCTTGTGTACTTTGATGCGTTGATTTGCATGAGAACTACAGTATTTTCAACTTCTAGGTTGTACTTGGTTGCGTGACCATCGCCCTGTACTAGACACACTTGGCTTGGAAGGGATCCATGTACAAATACACCGTGACCATCGGGTATTTTGTACCCCTCCGACGAATTAGGGTTGGACCTAGTTTGAGTATCGACCACGATTAGAGATTTCCCACGAGTGTAATGCAATCATACGAGGATTTGGGCGGAAGCGATTCGACCCAATACTTGTATGGGATTAGGGTTCAATTGCCGTGACCATCGGGTTGAGCTAATTTAGGATTCTCTTGGCCCTACTACCATCTCGCATTTCATCCTAAATTCAGGACCTAATGACAACCCTAGGGGATTCGTTGTCCAAATCACTCCCTTCACTGTTTGATTCTCCCTTGAGTTCGTATTGTGTGTAGTAGTACCCCGGATTTCATTGTAGTTAATTCTTTCTCTTTTTTATAATTACTAT